>NW_025421259.1:0-49965 GCF_011764305.1 Mustela putorius furo
CAAGAGAGTGAGTATTAAGGATGCAAAAAGATAGCACAATTAGAGAGGCACCTTAGGAAAATGTGTAAGGCCGGAGAGTAGATTTGAACCTGAATCAGGGAATTTTCATGGTGGCCTCTTCTCATGGTGATTTTTAGGATACCTATTTTTCAGTTCCTTAACCTTAAAGAATAAGTATATGGCAGAACTTTGTACTCACCAGCACACAACTCTATTCCTAGAATTTCATAGTGAGAGGAAGAAAACTTCATCCAGGAATGTATTTTCCAGGGCCAGCTTTTTGCCAGGAGAGCAAAGGGAACTGGGAATCAGTGAAAAGCAAGCTCTGTGTAGGTTACTTCCTGAAAGCCAAGTAAATGGTCAATCTCGTGTCCTTCATGGGCTGTCTTTACTGCCCCTCCACTAAAAGCCTCTTTTCCATGGCAGTGAGGTCAGCAGATGAACTTCATTATTGCTAGTGAGATGTCACAGACTGTCCCCAGTCAAAAGGGATGATCAGGAGATGGCAGGGGTCTACTGTGATACTTAGACCCCTAATGTGTTCCTACCTTTCACAGTTGAAAAAGGCAGTGTCATCTGAAGTAAGGGTTAACGGTCACTTCTTTTTTCTTATTTAACAGTAAGTTTTATTTTGAAGGCTTCTGAGACCCAAAGACACAGGAATTTATTGACCTGAAAAGGTCCTCCGTTTGTATTCCCTAACAAACGTAATTAAAGAAAAAAAAGCAGTTGTGGTAAGCCCACCAAATGAGAAAGTCAATGAGGGCAGGCACAATTATCTTCTCAATAATTATATTTGCAGACATCTAATAAATTCCCCTCTGAAGCAGCAATCAAGTCAATTCTTCCTTTTGGCAAGATGTTTAACTGCTGCACCAGAAATAGCTGTAATCAGACCAAGATTAGAACAGAGGGAGGTTTACTTTATGTATTTCCTCCTGTAGTTTTTGAACAGGTGTATGTGGTACTAGGCAAGGAGGTTTCCTGACAGTTCCCTGTATCTGCCCCACAGGAGTCCTCATTCATTGACATATTTATTATATGTGTGGTGGAAAGTTTCCCCTTGCCCCATTTTTGAATCTTTTGTGTTTTATCAAAAACAGAATGGAATACTCTCTATGTTTACACTGAAAGTGTGTGTTGGGGGGGGGGTCTCTTAAAAAAAAAAAAAAGCACTGAGGTGTAATTCATTGCTGGCTGTGTTATGGGGTAGGGAAAAGAAAAGGGGATGAGAAGAAAAGATTTTTTTTTTCCAAAAAAGGATTTCGTGGCTTTTGGCACTGCTAATAATTTGTGTGGAAAAATAATGTTTTTGTGTGTGTGTTTAATCCTGTGCCAGGGCAGCTGCTGGTATAGTAACATTCTGCAACAAATTAGAGGGCAGTTAAAGTGATATTTTCCACCATCACGAACAAAAGTAAGGCCAGTTAGCAGGGGGGGACAGCTTGTTCTAGTTGCTAATGTGCTTAAAAACTTGCTGCACATAACACAGAAACAGCCTTTGTGTGAGGATGCCATGGCTCCGGTTTCTGAAGTCCTAGTTCTAATTCCAAATCAAATGAAAGCAGCTGAATTAGAAAAATGACAAGTTATGCACTGACATCATCTACCCTGGCTACAAAGATAAGTTTTTTCATCATTGCTATTGATATGAAAGTTAATTCCCCTCAATATTAAAATATTTAATGGATGACAGCTGTCTGAAATATGAAGCCCGCAGCCCCTATTTACCAAAGGAGGGCTCTCAATAACTGTGTGGCAGCTCTAACGTACTTAAAAATTATTTAAAGATGTATTACCTTTGCTGGCAAGGACGCAGATGTTAAAAAGATTCAGTGCCTCCTTAAAAGTTGATCTCAATCCCAAGAGTTTTAATAAATGTAGCTTTTTATTTCACTGGCTTGGAATTAAACGGGATTCCTTGGTTGAAATGCATTGGAAAAGAGCATGCTGTAGTCCAAATACCTTTCAATGCCTAGAATTTAAAACTTTTATTTGTAACTCAGATAGGCTGTAGAGAACTAAACTAGGTGGGAGAGAAATAGGAGAAGGAAGATTTTCAGTTGGTGTTTTTGCCTACTTAAACATGGGCTGGGCACAGCTCTAATGATGAGAGGTTTTCAACACTGTGTGAGCAAGAAATGAGGATTCAGCTCCTAAATTCATGTTCATCAGGCTGAATATTACATTCCTCTTAAAGGCCAAGTACACCGCTAACACCCTTACTAATAGGATTTCAAATGTTCTAGTGGTAGCTAGTCTAGAAAATACTAATGAAGGACATTAAGGTCTACAGAAGGCCTTGAAGAAATCTCAAGAAATCTGAATTTCCTGGGAGCCTATATACACTTGCATAAAAATGGAGGGTTTTGGCAAAAATGAATTAAATAGCAGAATTTAATTCTAAGGCTTAGGAAACCTTTCTTTAATTCACATTATAACCTTGGCACTGGGGTCAGAAAACTCTGTACTTTTTGTCTACATAACGTCAAATGTGGGCTTCTCTGGATTCATTTTCTTTTTGAAAAAATGTAGATTGGCCAAATATTTAGTATTTATAAACATTTATCTATCTCTAGGTTGAACTGAAATAAGCTAGAAATTAGGAATTGGAGTAGAAAAAGTGTGGGTAGGACCTCTTAACACACAGGAAAAATGAGAAGCTGTTTCTTTGGTGAAGAGCTACTGTGTGTGGTTGTGCAGGTTGTACACTGTACAACTCAGGGGGGGTGTACTCTTCAGTTAGTTTTCTGTGTGAATGTTATCAGAGACTTCTGAAGTATATGTGTGTGTAAAATTTGTATGGGCCATGTATGTTCATACCTGAATTGGTGTGATTTTAAGGTGCATGGACAGTCTCATCTGTCCAGATCTTCTCCTTTGTTGATCTGATTAGCATGGTTAGCTTGTCCAAGTAACTTTTATACAGGATAAGATTTAAAGAGTTTATATTAGGGATAGTATCAGTGAAGAATCATACTTTAGTTACTTTAAACACAATAACTTCCCAATACATTTTTGATAAAGGAGACATTGTCTCTATTAGAAATCAGAGTGCTAAAAGAAAGGGATATAGGAAAGATAAATTTTAGTTGTGAAATAGTAAACTATTGGAAGCTTATGGCTCTTTTGCTTGGAAAGAAACCTAATATGTATCCTAGACACCAAAGAAACAGGGAGCATTGAGGACTTTGGTTGAAATGATACAGAAAAGAGGAAGAAAAACTTGGCATATTTCAGAGCTGTTCATAGGGCTATCCTAATTGAAGGAACAAGTATTCTTTTAAATAATTTCTTACTCACTTCTATAAAGGCTAATTGGTTTTCCCAAGATTCAGCATTTCATCAAATACTTATAGGGCACCTCTTATTGGGGAGATGTGTTGGAACATGCAATGGCACGGGTCATAGTTCCTGGCCTCAGCTTGCTGACATTTAAGTTAAGAGACATAAAATAAGCTAAGCATGTTAACATCAGCATGGGTAGTTCTAAGAATTTAAAAAAGGTAGAGATCTCAAATGATTGGGGAGAGGATCAAGAAAAGCTTTCTGGTGATGTCATTGAAGAAGATGGGTCTCAATGGACAACACAACTAGTTACTGGGGCTAGAACTGGGACTAGAACTAGAACAGGCTCTAAAACCCTGAGAACTGTAAGAATTTAGGTGGCTCCAAAATTTTTCCAATATCTTATAATTAAACTTGATAAGAATTTTAATTGATTTGCTCATTTTTTTTTAATATTTTATTTATTTGACAGGTAGAGATCACAAATAGGCAGATAGAGAGAGAGGTAGAAGCAGGCTCCCTACTGAGCAGACAGCCCGAAGCATGAATCGATCCAGGACCCTGGGATCATGACCTAAGCTGAAAGCAGAGGTTTTAACCTACTGAGCCACCCAGGTGCCCCAATTTGTTCATGTTTTTATGCTAGCTATTCTTTTTACCTTTGGGAGAAAAGTAGGTTAAAATATGTTTATAATGACAAGGGTTAAGGGTAATATTTCTATAACATAACCTGAATTGTCCATTTCCTCTCAGGAAAATATAGTTATCCCTTTTTCAGTCACACTCATGTTGAATCTTTAGCCACATAAACTCCATCAACAACAAGGGGTCTTTACTCTCTTTGGATTTATTTTGTTTTGTTCAGTCCTGTTGAGACTCTTTGAGATACTGTGTTGAGCATAACTCGGTATTACCCTATTGAGGGGTAAGGGATTTGGGGTCACTGTTTTCCAACTCCTATCTCTCATGGGTTACTCCAGGAAGTAACTTCCTGGGATTTCCTGAGCCTGTAGGACATGCTCCAATGGCTAGAAAATGCCTCAGGCAGAGAGATGTAAGAAGCCATTGACTTATTTTTTTTATATTACATTCATTTATTTTCAGCATAACAGTATTCATTATTTTTTTCACCACACCCAGGGCTCCATGCAATCTGTGCCCTCAATAATACCCACCACTGGTACCCCAGCCTCCCACCCCCCACCACTTCAAACCCCTCAGATTGTTTTTCAGAGTCCATAGTCTCTCATGATTCACCTCCCCTTCCAATTTCCCCCAACTCCCTTCTCCTCTCTAACTCCCCATGTCCTCCATGCTATTTGTTATGCTCCACAAATAAGTGAAACCATAAGATAATTGACTCTCTCTGCTTGACTTATTTCACTCAGCATAATCTCTTCCAGTCCCGTCCATGTTGCTACAAAAGTTGGGTATTCGTTGTCCTTTCTGATGGAGGCATAATACTCCATAGTGTATACGGACCACATCTTCCTTATCCATTTGTCCGTTGAAGGGCATCTCGGTTCTTTCCACAGTTTGGCGACCGTGGCCATTGCTGCTATAAACATTGGGGTACAGATGGCCCTTCTTTTCACTACATCTGTATCTTTGGGGTAAATACCCAGGAGTGCAATGGCAGGGTCATAGGGAAGCTCTATTTTTAATTTCTTGAGAAATCTCCACACTGTTCTCCAAAGAGGCTGCACCAACCTGCATTCCCACCAACCGTGTAAGAGGGTTCCCCTTTCTTCACATCCCCTCCAACACATGTTGTTTCCTGTCTTGTTAATTTTGGCCATTCTAACTGGTGTTTTAATTTGAATCTCCCTGAGGGCTAGTGATGATGAACATTTTTTCCTGTGTCTGATAGCCATTTGTATGTCTTGATTGGAGAAGTGTCCATATCTTCTGCCCATTTTTTGATATGATTGCCTGTTTTGTGTGTGTTGAGTTTGAGGAGTTCATTATAGATCCTGGATATCAAACTTTTGTCTGTACTGTCATTTGCAAATATCTTCTCCCATTCCGTGAGTTGTCTCTCTGTTTTTTTGACTGTTTCCTTTGCTGTGCAGAAGCTTTTGATTTTGATGAAGGTCCTCTCAATTGATGCAGAAAAATCATTTGACAAAATCCAGCATACATTCCTGATTAAAATGCTTCAAAGTATAGGGATAGAGGGAACATTCCTGAACTTCATCAAATCTATCTATGAAAGACCCACAGCAAATATCATCCTCAATGGGAAAAAGCTTGCAGCCTTCCCGTTGAGATCAGGAACAAGACAAGGATGCCCACTTTCACCACTCCTGTTCAACATAGTATTAGAAGTCCTAGCAATAGCAATCAGACAACAGAGAGAAATAAATGGTATCCAAATTGGTAATGAAGAAGTCAAACTCTCTCTCTTTGCAGATGAAATGATTCTTTATATGGAAAACCCAAAAGACTCCACCCCCAAACTACTAGAACTCATACAGCAATTCAGCAACGTGGCAGGATACAAAGTCAATGTGCAGAAATCAGTGGCTTTCTTATACACTAACAATGAAAATACAGAAAGGGAAATTAGAGAATCAATTCCATTTACTATATCACCAAGAATCATAAGATACCTGGGAATAAATCTAACCAAAGAGGTGAAGGATCTGTACTTGAGGAACTATAGAACACTCATGAAAGAAATTGAAGAAGACACAAAAAGATGGAAGACCATTCCATGCTCTTGGATCGAAAGAATAAACATTGTTAAAATGTCTATACTGCCTAGAGCAATCTATACTTTTAATGCCATTCCGATCAAAATTCCACTGGTATTCTTCAAAGAGCTGCAGCAAATAATCCAGAAATTTGTATGGAATCAGAAGAAACCCCAAATCGCTAAGGAAATATTGAAAAACAAAAATAAAACTGGGAGCATCACGTTACCTGATTTCAAGCTTTATTACAAAGCTATGGTCACCAAGACAGCATGGTACTGGCATAAAAACAGACACAGAGACCAGTGGAACAGAGTAGAGAACCCAGATATGGACCCTCAATTCTATGGTCAATTAATCTTCAACAAAAGGAAAACAGGAAAAAATATACAGTGGTAAAAAGACAGTCTCTTCAATAAATGGTGCTGGGAAAACTGGACAGCTATATGCAGAAGAATAAAACTCGACTATTCTCTTACACTGTACACAACGATAAACTCAAAATGGATAAAAGACCTCAACGTGAGACAGGAATCCATCAGAATCCTAGAGAACATAGGCAATAATCTCTTCGATATTAGCCACAGCAACTTCTTTCAAGATCTGTCTCCAAAGGCAAAGGAAACAAAAGTGAAAATAAACTTTTGGGACTTCATCAAAATCAGAAGCCTATGACTTATAAGGGAAGTATCTACAAGTGATCTCAACAGGGCTGATGGAATATGGACAGAGTACCAACAGAGTCGACTATGGTTTAATTCTTATAAAACGAAAGAAAGAAAGGAAGGAAGGAAGGAAGGAAGGAAGGAAGGAAGGAAGGAAGGAAGGAAGAAAGAAAAAGAAAGAAAGGATTTTGTGTTAATGTGGAGTTGAATAGAGTAAAATAAGTTTCTTAATATTTGGCTTCTCAGTAATTTTAATATTCATTATGAACATTCTAAAAAGGAATATATTATGCAGGTTGTATCAAGTTTACTTGAACATAGGACACATTTTTGACAAGCATCTTGCAAAGCTAATGCATGGATTCTGTTTTGTAATTATTTCATTTTTGCATTTACTTAGTGAGTCTGTATTTAAGTCACACTCCTTGACCCTGGATGGGAAGAGGGAATTGTAGAGGTAAACCTGACTTGAATCTTGCCTTTAGGTTGCTTATGTTTCATTAGGAAGGATAAGATATGTGTGACAACAGTCATAATATAAATATATAAGGGAATAAGGGGATATGGGAGATTAAAGGAAAGAAAGATTATTTCTAGTTGAAACACAAGGAAGATTTCCTGAGTGAAGTGGCATTGACCTGGACCTTGAATTTAGATTGGGCTTAGGGCATTTTAAGAGAGAGGATGGTAGCAAATTATTCTGGACTAAGGAAGCAAAATAAGCAAAGACATGGAGGATAGAGTGAATAGAGAGCAGTGTCCTTCTGTTATATATACTCTTAAAGTCTACAAAAGGTAGGTTAGGCATGAACAAAACATTATCTAAAACTTCTTTCAGTAATAAATTATGTGTGTATGCAATTATGTTTCTGAAGGACCTTTCCATGTTGACATACAACCTTATGTTTTTCTTTGGTGAATCTAAAAATTGTTCAAATGTCAGGAAACTGGTATTCTCTAGGCAGCCCCCATGGGATCTCATCACTCTCGTTACATCTGGATCTATTATAGCTGTTTCTCAACCTTACCAATTCCAGAAGCTACTGCACTCTGGAATCTGTCCATTTAGCTCTAAAACTCAAAAACATTGCTTCTACTCCTTTAACCTAAACAAGTGCCTTCAAATGCTTAGGTGGCTACTTGTAATGAAAGGCCAGGATGATTAGTTCAGTTCTCATGTCAGCCAGAGTGCAGATGATTGATTGCAGTGAAGCTCTGCTTCTGATAAAACAATTCAAAACACATGTAATTGTATTGTTAAAAAGATACCAAAAGCTTCAAGAAAAAAATTTAATAAAACCACTTTTCATTTTTAAAATGTTGCCTGCTAACCCTTATTCGGATGTATAAATATTTTTATTACCATAAAGTCATTCCAGTTTTATATTCTTATTTATTAATGTACCTTATTTTTTGTTTCTCCATATTCTTTTTAATTTTTATCTAAGCATCTCATCTGTTTTTAAAGAATAATTTGATTGTTTTTACAAAAATTTTGAGTGCTTATTATAAAAATGTCCATCAACATTCAAAACTACAAAAGTTAAAAAAAAAAAAAAACCCTCAAAATTCCGCATCCCAAAATAACTGTCAGTAGCATTTATTATACATCTTTTCAGTCATACTGGCATTGTGTTTCAGCAAGAAAGGCAGATAGAGTGAAACTGAGGTAATTGCTGAACTTCAGATAAATCTCTTAAATGCAAATAGGGAGCTTCCTAAAGTGTCCCTTTAAAGTTTATCATCAAATCAGTATGGATAGACCATAAAAGACTGGAGTCTTTTTTTTTTTTTTCTTTCCTTTTTAGCTATGTGTTCCAATGTTTACTTTGATGAAAAAATTAAACTTCCCATTTCCCCACTTATTTTTGTCTGTGTAGTATTATATTATTATTTTAATATGGAGTTATATTTATATTCTATTCTGTAACTATAATTTTTATAGCCCCAAATTCTTTTTTTTTAATTCACCTCTTGGTTAATTGGATACGTTTTATATCCCTGAGCTCTTTCATGCTTTATAAAAGCTTTGTCAAGTAGAACTCTTCTTGATGATGGAAATGTTCTGTATCTGTGCTGTTCAATACAGTAACTACTAGCCATATGTGGCTGTTGAACAATTGAAATGTGGCTAGTATGACTAAGGAACTGAATGTTGTTTTATTTAATCTCAGTTAATTTAAATTTTAATAGCTGCATATGGCTAGTAGCTGCCATATTAGATAACAGCTATTTGTCTTTAATGCTTGAGCATATTTTCATGTATTCTATATCTTTAAATAAAAGACACAGAATCTTAGAACATAGTTTCCTTTAGAATTTTGTCGACATTAAGTATTCCAGTGAAAAATTCTAAGGCTATTCTGAGCTTTTTGTCCCTGTTTGCCAATATTTTACATTATGAGATTCTGGGCATAGGGAGGAGGCTTTCCAGAGCTGTTACGGAGGATTTATGATATTTTGAACTATTTTCCATATTTACTAACCAATACTAATAATAAGATTGCATGTCCATGTGCGTATGTCAACATGGAAAGGTTCTTATATCTTTATGGTAGTAGGTTATTATCCTAGTTTCACAAAAGAGAAATTTAGAGAGCTTAAATAATTTTTCTAATGTTACACAGACAGTAAAATGTCAGAAATAGGGTTTGCATCCAAGTCTATTAATGCTTTTCCTACCACTCTAGTGATTTAACTTTTTTTAGCAGCAACAATTCTTTACTAAAAATGAAATCTTGTGTAGAATTCTAAAATGAAAACTATGTAAAATTGCTTTGAATTCTATAAATATATTTTAAGTTTCAAATTTAAAACATTTACTATTAAAAAGCCAATCTGTAAGAATAATGAGACTGTTTTAGTGAACACCAAAATTTGAAATCTGAGCTCATGACTAAAAGTTATAGTCTTATATTACTCAGCATCCAACTTATTTCTGTCTGGTTTGGTTTACCCTATCATGGAATTCATTACTCATGCAGACACATGGTTTTAATAGTCACCCTTTTTTTAATGGCATACATTCAGCTCAGGACATTCCTCAGTTAAACTGATCCAAAAATTAAAAGAGGAGCAATAGAAAAAGTTTGGTTTTCAGGTTGGGTCATAAGCATATCTAATAAGTGCTTGAATTTCTTAACTTCAATAGGAAGGTCATCCCTAACTTAGAGTAAACATCAAAGCTATCTATAGTATGCTATGTGGCACTGATTCAGTTAGGTTCAATTATAAATGAAACGAGTGACTACTGAGCTATGTCAAGGGCTTGTGCCAAATAGATGTCTAAATCTTTCGTAGCACGTGACTCAGCAGAACATCCTGTGATATAGCAGGTATTTGCCTGGGTGCTTTTACATGAGGGATTTAAAAAAAAATAGGTATAGACCTTTAATTTTTCTAATAAGTGATACATTTATAAAAGTTCAGAAAATTCATAAAGCTAGTAAGGGAGGCTTTCTTCTGATATGTTAAAAAATAATAAATTGTTTAACCCAGCAGGATAAGTTAAATTTTTGTGATCTTCAGTGTCATATAACCTGATAATTGCATATTAAATTCTGTATCTTGTTTTTCGTTTTTCTTTCTTTCTTTTTCTTTTTTGTATCTTGTTTTTCTAAACACAGTTTAAATTATTGAAATATTTGAAAATCTGTTTGAATCAAATAACCCATAAAACACTATTGAACACTTCTTGACACACCTTGTGGCCTCACTCTCAAGCCTCCAAAGCCTTCATAGTTGTAATTATTTATTTGTTTATTTATTTTTCCATAATTTATTGTTTATGCTCCACACCCAGTGCTCCATGCAATACGTGCCCTCCATAATACCGACCACCAGGCTCACCCAAACCCACACCACCACCCCTCCAAAACCCTCAGTTTGTTTCTCAGAGGCCAGTCTCTCATGGTTGGTTTTCCCTCCGATTTCCCCCAACTCGTTATCTTCTCCATCTCCCAATGTCCTCCATGTTATTCCTTATGCTCCACAAGTAAATGAAACCACATGATACTTGACTCTCTCTGCTTATCTCACTCAGCATAATCTCTTCTAGTCCCGTCCATGTTGATACAAAAGTTGGGTATTCATCCTTTCTGATGGAGGCATAATACTCCATTGTATATATGGACCATAAATCTTCCTTATCCATTCATTCATTGAAGGGTATCTTGGTTCTTTCCACAGTTTTGTGACTGTGGCCATTGCTGTTATGAACACTGGGGTACATATGGCCCTTCTCTGCACTACATTTATATCTTTGGGAAATTAAAAATAGAGAGCTACCCTATTTATTATTGTGGAACATCTATCAAAAAACAGGGGCACCTGGGTGGCTCAGTGGGTTAAAGCCTCTGCCTTCAGCTCAGGTCATGATCCCAGGTCCTGGGATCGAGCCCCACATCCACTCTCTGCTTGGCCAGGAGCCTGTTTCCTCCTCTCTCTCTGCCTGCCTCTCTGCCTACTTGTGATCTCTCTCTGTCAAATGAATAAATAAAATCTTAAAAAAAAATTGCCCCAATTTTTCATGATTTTGCTGCTAAATTCATTATTCATGTTCTTTCTTTTATGACCACAGTAAAAAAGGTAACTCACTTGGACTTGGTTATTTTGACTTCGCAGAGTTGGAGAGAATCACTTTTCCTGGTTTCACATCTTGCAGACCTTGGAGCAAGATGTTTTTGTGTGTGGGTATGTGTGGGTGTGTGTAGGTGTGTGAGTGTGTAGGTTAGTCATTAAAAAAACCTAGTATATCGTTTGCAAATATCTTCTCCCATTCTGTCAGTTGTCTTTTGGTTTTGTTAACTGTTTCCTTTGCTGTGCAAAAGCTTTTGAACTTGATGAAATCCCAGTAGTTCATTTTTTCCCTTGCTTCCCTTGCCTTTTGCATTGTTCCTAGGAAGATGTTGCTGCGGCTGAGGTCGAAGAGGTTGCTGCCCGTGTTCTCCTCAAGGATTTTGATGGATTCCTTTCGCACATTGAGGTCCTTCATCCATTTTGAGTCTATTTTTGTGTGTGGTGTAAGGAAATGGTCCAATTTCATTTTTCTGCATGTGGCTGTCCAATTTTCCCAGCACCATTTATTGAAAAGGCTGTCTTTTTTCCATTGGACATTCTTTCCTGCTTTGTCGAAGATTAGTTGACCATAGATTTGAGGGTCTATTTCTGGGCTCTCTATTCTGTTCCATTGATCTATGTGTCTGTTTTTGTGCCAGTACCATGCTGTCTTGATGATGACAGCTTTGTAATAGAGCTTGAAGTCCGGAATTGTGATGCCACCAACGTTGGCTTTCTTTTTCAATATCCCTTTGGCTATTCGAGGTCTTTTCTGGTTCCATATAAATTTTAGAATTATTTGTTCCATTTCTTTTGAAAAAGATGGATGGTACTTTGATAGGAATTGCATTAAATGTGTAGATTGCTTTAGGTAGCATAGACATTTTCACAATATTTATTCTTCCAATCCAGGAGCATGGAACATTTTTCCATTTCTTTGTGTCTTCCTCAATTTCTTTCATGAGTACTTTATAGTTTTCTGAGTATAGATTCTGTGTCTCTTTGGTTAGGTTTATTCCTAGGTATCTTATGGTTTTGGATGCAATTGTAAACGGGATTGACTCCTTAATATCTCTTTCTTCTGTCTTGCTGTTGGTGTAGAGAAATGCAACTGATTTCTGTGCATTGATTTTATATCCTGACACTTTACTGAATTCCTGTATAAGTTCTAGCAGTTTTGGAGTGGAGTCTTTTGGGTTTTCCACATATAGTATCATATCATCTGCGCAGAGTGATAATTTGACTTCTTCTTTGCCGATTTGGATGCCTTTAATTTCCTTTTGTTGTCTGATTGCTGAGGCTAGGACCTCTAGTACGATGTTGAATAGCAGTGGTGATAATGGACATCCCTGCCGTGTTCCTGACCTTAGCGGAAAAGCTTTCAGTTTTTCTCCATTGAGAATGATATTTGCGGTGGGTTTTTCATAGATGGCTTTGATGATATTGAGGTATGTGCCCTCTATCCCTACACCTTGAAGAGTTTTGATCAGGAAGGGATGTTGTACTTTGTCAAATGCTTTTTCAGCATCTATTGAGAGTATCATATGGTTCTTGTTCTTTCTTTTATTGATGTGTTGTATCACATTGACTGATTTGCGGATGTTGAACCAACCTTGCAGCCCTGGAATAAAGTCCATCAACAGATGAATGGATCAAGAAGATGTGGTATATATACACAATGGAATACTATGCAGCCATCAAAAGAAATGAAATCTTGCCATTTGCAACAACATGGATGGAACTAGAGCGTATCATGCTTAGCGAAATAAGTCAAGCAGAGAAAGACAACTATCATATGATCTCCCTGATATGAGGAAGTGGTGATGCAACATGAAGGCTTAAGTGGGTAGAAGAAGAATAAATGAAACAAGATGGGATTGGGAGGGAGACAAACCATAAGTGACTCTTAATCTCACAAAACAAACAGGGTTGCCGGGGGGAGGGGGTTTGGGAGAAGGGGGTGGGATTATGGACATTGGGGAGGGTATGTGATTTGGTGAGTGCTGTGAAGTGTGCAAACCTGGTGATTCACAGACCTGTACCCCTGGGGATAAAAATATATGTTTATAAAAAATAAAAAATTATAAAAAAATAAAAAAATAAAATTTAAAAAAAAAAACCTAGTATATATATATATTGGGGACTAGTGGATGGGAAAGTGGTTTAGGCTGATGATATTGCATATGAAAAAAATTCTGTATGAGATCCTTACGTGGTCAGCTCTTGCTGTGAGGGCCACCCAAACTTTTATCACTAGCATGAAGCAATTTCTGGCAGCTCTGGAAAGGAATCTCAAAAGTGGACATTCCTCTCCTTTGGCGTTCTCTTTGGTTTGTAATTCCATGTTTCTGTAGTTCTTTATCTTGTTTGTACTCTGTGACCATTTTATTTTTTTAAATCTCCTTTACTAAAGTAGGATGGGCCCATGCAGTCAAAGGGAACAGGAGCCAGATGTGTGTAGACTGTAAATTTTGAAGTGTGCAGAAGTCACATTGTACACTCTGACTTCATGTGTGCATGGAAGTAGGCTTGTTCTTCTAAGTGGAGAAATAGCTCAAGTATTGGTTCAGATTATGAAGTCCTTTTTCCAAATACAGAGGGTGGGCATCCAAAGAGGGTTAATATCACTTAATGCTATCTCCCTTTTCTAATCAGAGATTGGGATAGATGTATTCATTGAATGACTGAAGGCAGGGACATTGGACGACTTGTAGTCTACCACCCTCACCTGACAGGTGGGAAAACTGAAACCCAGGAAGGTGCAATGGATTCTCTAAGGTCATAGGCCAGGTGAGTACCACCCCAAATCTCACTTGTTAAATACTTACTATTTAACCAGACCTTGTCCTTGACTCTGCAAAGTAGACGTAGTCCCTGTCTCCAAGGAGCTGATTATATAGTGTGAGAGCAGGCACTTGAAGAGAAATTTCAGGACAGAGTTCTAAGGGTGGAATAGATTTTCCTAAGGTGATTTCATCACTTTATTTAATCTCCTAAGGACCTACTTCTACAACTGCTTCTGCATCTATAATCACTAGCCAGCATTTGTGTGCATTATCATTTTACTCAGTAACTCCCTTAAAGTAAGTATTATTATTTGCCCTGTTTTATGGATAAGTAAGGCTAAGGAAGGTTGTAAGTAAGGCTAAGCTGCTTGTCTGCAAGTGATGTAAAACATCCTAAAATAAAAACATGTGACTGCTTCAAATACCCCCCCCCACAAATACTATCATAAGAATGAGAAAACCTGCCACAGACTGGGAGAATATATTGATAAAGATAAGTGATAAAATACATTTGATAAAGGACTGTTGTCCAAAATATACAAAGAACTCTTTATTTTTTTATAATTTTTAAAGTTTTTATTTTAATTCCAGTTAGTTAACATACAGTGTTATTAGTTATTATTAGTTATATTATTTTCAGATGTACAATATAATAATTCAAGACTTCCATACAATACCTTGTAATCATGACAAATGCACTTCTTAATCAGCATCACCTCTTTAACCCATCCCTCTCTTGTAATCATTAGTATGTTCTCTATAAATCAGAGTCTGTTTCTTGATTTCTCTCTCTCTTTCTGCCTTTGCCTGCTTGTTCTGTTTCTGAAATTTCACATATGAGTGAAATCATATGGTATTTGTCTTTCTCTGACTCATTTCACCTACCATTTTATTCTCTAGCTCATCCATATCATTGCAAATAGCAAGATTTCATGCTTTTTATGGCTGAATAATATTCCATCTCTCTCTCTCTCTCTCTCTCTCTCACACACACACACACACACACACACACACACACACAAACTTATATAATCACGTCTTCTTTTTTCATTCATCTATTGATGGACACTTGGGCTGCTTCCATATCTTGGCTATTGTGAATAATGCTGTTATAAACATAGGGGTGCATGTATCCTTGAATTGGTGTTTTTGTATTCTTTGGGTAAATACCCAGTAGAGTGATTGCTGGATCATAGGGTAGCTCTATTTTTAGCTTTTTGAGGATCCTCCATACTGTTTTCCACACTGACTGCACCAGTTTGCATACCCACCAACAATGAAAGAGGGTTCCTCTTTCTCCACATCCTTGCCAACATCTGTTGTTTCGTATGTTGTTGATTTTAGCCATTCTTGACAGGTGTGAGGTGATATTGTACTGTAGTTTTGGTTTGCATTTCCCTAAAGATAAGTGATGATGAGCATCTTTCCATCTGTATGCCTTCTTTGGAGAAATGTCTGTTCATGTCTTCTGCCCATTTTTTAATTGGATTATTTGTCTTTTAGGTTTAATTATTTAGGTTTAGGTTTAGTTATTTATACATACTGGATACTAACCTTTTATCAGATATGTCATTTGTAAGTATCTTCTCCTATTCTTTAGGTTGCCTTTTAGTTTTGTTTATTGTTTCCTTCACTATAAGCTTTTATTTTGAAGTGGTCCAGATAGTTTATTTTATTTTTGCTTTTGTTTTCCTTGCCTCAGGGAACCTATGTAGAAAAAAGTTGCTGTGGCCAATTTCAGAGAAGTTACTCCCTGTGCTCTTATTCTTCTATGATTTTTACAGTTTCCAGTCTCACATCTGGGTCTTTCATCCATTTTGAATCTATTTTTGTGCATGGTGTAAGAAAGTGGTCCAGTTTCATCACTCTTTTGCATGTTGCTGCCCAGTGTTCCCAGCACCATTTTTTGGAGACTGTCTTTTTCCCATTGGATATTCTTTCCTATTTTGTCAAAGATTGCTTGACCATATGTTTGTGGATTTATTTCTGGATTTTCTATTCTGTTCTATTGATTTGTGTCTATTTTTGTGCCGGTACCGTACTGTTTTGATTACTACAGCTTTGTAATATGATTTGAAGTCTAAAATTGTGATGTCTCCAGCTTTGCTCTAGTTCTGTGAAAAATGCTGTTGGTATTTTGATAGAGGAATGCTTTAAATCTTTACATTGCTTTGAGTAATAGAGACATTTTAACCGTATTTTTTCTTCCAGTCCATGAGCATGGAATGTCTTTCTGTTTCTTTGTGTGATCTTCAATTTCTTTCATCAGTGTTTTACAGTTTTTAGGACATGGATGTTTCACTTTTTTGGTTAGATTTATTCCTAGGTATCTTATTATTGTGGGAGCAATAGTAAATGGGACTGTTTTCTTAATTTATCTTTCTGTTGCTTCATTAGTGTACAGAAAAACAATTGATTTCTTCACATTGATATTGTATCTTGTGACTTTACTGAATTCATCATGTATCAGTTTTAGCAGTTTTTTGGTATAGTCTTTTGGGTTTCCTATATATGGTATCATGTCATCTGCAGATAGTGAAAGTTTTACTTTTTTCTTACTGATTTGGATTCATTTTATTTCTTTTTATTGTTTGATTGCTGTTGCTAGGATTTCCAGTACTATGTTAAATAAAAATGGTGAGAGTGGACATCTTTATCTCGTTTGTGACCTTAGGGAAAAGTTCTCAGTTTTTCCTCATTAAGGATGATGTTAACTATTGGTTTTTCATATACAACTTCTATTATGTTGAGGTATGTCCCCTCTAAATCCACTTTGTTGAGGGTTTTTGGTTTTGGTTTTTTTTTTTTTTTTTTTTTCATGAATGGATCTTGTACTTAGTCAAACGCTTATTGTCTATTGAAACGATCATATTATTCTTATCCTTTCTTATTAATGTCATATGTCACATTGATTGATTTCTGAATATTGAACCACCCTTTCAACCAGGAATAAATCCCATCTGATTCTGATAAATGATTTTTTTAAATATTGTTGAATTAATTTTGCTAGTATTTTACTGAGAATTTTTGCATCTATGTTTATCAGGAAGTTGGCCTGTAGTTCTCTTTTTTAGTAGTGTCTTTTTCTAGTTTTTCTATTATGGTAATCCTGGCATCATAGAATGAATTTGGATGTTTTCATTCCTTTTCTGTTTTCTTGAATAGTTTAAGAAGAGTAGGTATTAATTCTTTAAATCTTTGAATAATTTGCCTGCAAACCCATCTGGTCCTGTACTTTTGTTTGTTGGGAGTTTTTTGGTTACTAACTCAATTTCTTTGCTTGTTATTATTCTGTTCAAATTTTCAATTTCTTACTGTTTCAGTTTTGGTAGTTTATATATTTTTAGAAATTTATGCATTTCTTCTAGATTGTCTAATTTGTTGCCATATAGTTTTTCATAATATTCTCTTATGATTGTATTTCTGTGGTGTTGGGTGTTATTTCTCCTCTTTCATTTGTAATTTTATTTCTTTGAGTCTTTTCTCTCTCTCTTTTTTTTTCCTTGTTAACTCTCGCTGGAGGTTTATCAACTTTACTGATTTTTTTTTCAAAGAACCAGCCCCTGGTTTCATTGATCTGTTCTATTGTTTGTTTGTTTGTTTTGGTTTGGTTTTTATGTCATTTATTTCTCACTAATCTTTATTATTTCCTCCCTTCTGCTGTTTTAAATTTTGCTTGTTGTTCTTTTTCTAGTTCCTTTAGGTGCAAGGTTAGGAGGCTTATTTGAAATTTTTCTTACTTCTTAAAGTAGACCTGCATTGCTTATAAACTTCCCTCTTAGAGCCACTTTTGCTGCATCCTAGAGGTTTTGGACTGCTGTTTTCATTTTCTCTTGTTTCCATATATTTTTTATTTCTCCTGATTGACCCATTCATTGTTTAGTACATGTTATTTAACCTCCATGTATTTGTGGTCTTTCCAGATTTTTTTTCTTGTGGTTGACTTCTAGTTTTATAGTGTTGGTCCGAAAAGATACATGGCATGACTTTAATATTCTTGAATTTGTTAAGGCTGGTTTTGTGGCCTAAAATGTAATCCATTCTGGAGAATGTCCCATGTGCACTTGAAAAGAATGTGTATTCTCCTGTTTTAGCATGGAATGTTCTGAATATATCTGTTTAATCCATCTGTTCCAGTGTATCATTCAAAGACATTTAAATGGGACTGTTTTCTTAACTGTGTTTTCTGTTCAGATGATCTATCCATTGATGTAAGTGGGGTGTTAAAGTCCTCTACTATTATTGTATTACTATTGGTTACTTTATGTTTATTATTAATTGTTTTATGTATTTGGACAAAAAACTATGTAAACTCAATAGTGAACAACTGATTAATAAATGGACCAAGACCTGAACAGATACCTCACCAAAGAATATGTAGAGATCACAAATAAGGATATGAAAATATAATAAATATCATGTCATCAGATAATTACAAACTAAAATGATGAGTTCCACTATACACACTTGTTATCATGGTCAAAATCCAAAAACACTGACAATACCAAATGCTGGATGTGGAGAATTGGAACTTTATTCATTGTTTGTGGGAATGTAAAATGGTGCAGCCGCTTTGGAAGACAATTTGACAGTTTCCCAAATAAAACTAAACATTTTTTGTGATATGATGCAGAAGTCACTCTCCTTGATATTCACCAAAAGTAGTTCAAAATTTATGTTCACACACAAACCTGAACATTGATGTTTATAGAAGGTTTGTTTATAATTGCCAAAAGTTGGAAGCAACCAAGATGCCTTCAGCAAGAATATGGATAAATCGACTGTAGTTCATACAAACACTGGACTACTATTTAGCACTAAAAAGAAACAAGTGATCAAAGCTGTGAAAAGACATGGAAGAACTTTATATGCATATTATCAAGTGAAAAAAAGTCAACATGAAAAAGCTGCGTACTATATGATTTTAAATATGTGACATTCTGGAAAATGCAACATTAGGGAAATAGTAGAAAGGTCAGTTGTTGCCAGGAGTTAGGAGAGAGAGGGAAGGATGAATCGGAGAACAGAGGATTGTTAAGGGAGTGAATCTACTCTGTATGATAGTGGAATGTGGATAGTGTCATTGTGTATTTGCCAAAACCCATAGAATGTACAACAGCAAAAGCAAACCATAATGTAAACTATGGACTATAGGTGATAATGATGTATCCATGTAGGTTCATCAATTATAACAAATATACCACTATAGGGCAGGGTGTTGATGATGGGGGAGGCTATGCATGTATGGGGTCAGGGGCTATATGAGAACTCTCTGTACTTTCCACTTAGTTTTACTGTGAACCTAAAACTTCTCAAAAACTGAAGTGTATTTTTAAAAATACCTTTAGCTTTTTTGGTGTAGATTCATGAAGATTTTTGGGAAAGGTTAACTTAGCAATGACTGGCTCTAGGTCCAGTGTTTTCTTTTGATCTATACTGAGGGGGTAACATTTTATTCAGAAGAGTTCTAGGTATCTTTTGATCTACTAACCATTGCATTTGTTTTAAACTAATGTACAACTCTGGGTGGGTATCAGGAGAAGAAATTTGGGTAAAAGATAGACTCTCAACCAAGAATAAAATGGTTACATAGCTTGAACATCTTTTGTACTTTATAAACTCTCACTATATTAAACTTCCTTGTTTGAAATGTATTTTTTTAATTAAGTTTTTAAATTTTTTATAAACATATAATGTATTTTTATCCCCAGGGGTACAGGTCTGTGAATCACCATGTTTACACACTTCATAGCACTCACCATAACACATACCCTCCCCAGTGTCCATAACTCCACCCCCTTCTCCCAACACCATCCCCCCAGCAACCCTCAGTTTGTTTTGTGAGATTAATAGTCACTTATGGTTTGTCTCCCTCCCAATCCCATTTGTTTCATTGATTCTTCTCCTATCCCCTTAACCCCCCATGTTGCATCTCCACTTCCTCATATCAGGGAGATCATATGATAGTTGTCTTTCTCCGATTGACTTATTTCGCTAAGCATGATACCCTCTAGTTCCATCCACGTTGTCACAAATGGCAAGATTTCATTTCTTTTGATGGCTGGATACTATTCCATTGTGTATATATACCACATCTTCTTTATCTGTTCATCTGTTGATGTACATCTAGCCCCTTTCCATAGTTTGGCTATTGTAGACATTGCTGCTATGAACATTCGGGTGCACGTGACACTTCGGATCACTACGTTTGTATCTTTAGGATACCCCGTAGTGCAATTGCTGGGTCATAGGGTAGCTCTATTTTCAACGTTTTGAGGAACATCCATGCTTTTTTCCAGAGTAGTTGCACCAGCTTGCATTCTCACCAGCAGTGTACGAGGGTTCCCCTTTCTCCGCATCCTCGCGAGCATCTGTCATTTCCTGACTTGTTGATTTTAGCCATTCTGACTGGTGTGAGGTGGTATCTCATTGTGGCTTTTATTTGTATTTCTCTGATGCTGAGTGATGTGGAGCACTTTTTCATGTGTCTGTTGGCCATCTGTATGTCTTCTTTGCAGAAATGTCTGTTCAAGTTCTCTGCCCATTTCTTGATTAGATTGTTTGTTCTTTGGGTGTTGAGTTTGCTAAGCTCTTTATAGATTTTGGATACTAGCCCTTTATCTGATATGTTGTTTGCAAATAACTTCTCCCATTCTGTCACTTGTCTTTTGGTTTTGTTCACTGTTTCCTTTGCTGTGCCAAAGCTTTTGATCTTGATGAAATCCCAACAGTTCATTTTTACCCGTGCTTCGCTTGCCTTTGGTGATGTTCTCAGGAAGAAGTTGCTGCCTCTGAGGTCAAAGAGGTTGCTGCCTGTGTTCTTCTCAAGCATTTTGATGGATTCCTTTCTCACATTGAGGTCCTTCATCCATTTTGAGTCTGTGTTCATGTGTGGTATAAGGAAATGGTCCAATTTCATTTTTCTGCATGTGGCTGTCCAATTTTCCCAACGCCATTTGTAGAAGAGGCTGTCTTTTTCCCATTGGACATTCTTTCCTGCTTTGTCAAAGATTAGTTGACCATAGAGTTGAGAGTCTATTTCTGGGCTCTTTATTCTGTGCCATTGATCTATGTGTCTGTTTTTGTGCCAGTACCAAACTGTCTTGATGACGACAGCTTAGTGATAGAGCTTGAAGTCTGGAATCGTGATGCCACCAACTTTGGCTTTCTTTTTCAACATTCCTCTGGCTATTCGGGGTCTTTCCTGGTTCCATATAAATTTTGGGATTATTTGTTTCATTTCTTTGAAAAAATGGATGGGATTTTGATAGGGATTGCACTAAATGTGTAGATTGCTTTAGGTAGAATAGACATTTTCACAGTATTTGTTCTTCCAATCCAGGAGCATGGAACATTTTTCCATTTCTTTGTGTCTTCCTCAATTTCTTTCATGAGTACATTATAGTTTTCTGAGTATAGATTCTTTGCCTCTTTGGTTAGGTTTATTCCTAGGTATATTGTAATGTATTTTTGTATTTTTAATACATTAATAATTATTAATTATTTAATTATATGCTTAATTATAAATAACTATTAACAATACATTAATCAATACATTATTAATGTATTATTATTATTCCTAGGTATATTGTAATGTAATGTAATTGTAAATGGGATTGACTCCTTAATTTCTCTTTCTTCTGTCTTGTTGGTATAGAGAAATGCAACTGATTTCTGTGCATTGATTTTATATCCTGACACTTTACTGAATTCCTGTACACATTCTAGCAGTTTTGGAGTGGAGACTTTTGGGTTTACCACATATAGTATCATATCACCTGCACAGAGTGATAGTTTGACTTCTTCTTTGATGATTTGAATGCCTTTAATTTCCCTTTTTTGTTTGATTGCTGAGGCTAGGACTTGTAGTACTATATTGAATAGCAGTGGTGATAAGGGACATCCCTGCCGTGTTCCTGACCTTAGTGGAAAAGCTTTCAGTTTTTCTCCATGGAGAATGATATTTTCAGTGGGTTTTTCATAGATGGCTTTGATGATATTGAGGTATGTGCCCTCTATCCCTACAATATCAAAGAAGAGTTTTGATCAAGAAGGGATGCTGTACTTTGTCAAATGCTTTTTCAGCATCTAATAAGAGTATCATATGGTTATTGTTCTTTCTTTTATTAATGTGTTGTATCACACTGATTGATTTTTGGGTGTTGAACCAACCTTTCTTCCCTGGAATAAATCCCACTTGGTCATAGTGAATAATATTTTTAATATGCTGTGGAACCTATTGGCTGGTATTTTGGTGAGAATTTTTGCATCTGTTTTCATCAAGGATATTGGTCTGTAATTCTCTTTTTTGATGGGTTCCTTGTCTGGTTTTGGGATCAACGTGATGTTGGCCTCATAAAATGAGTTTGTAAGTTTTCCCTCCATTTCTTTTTCTTTTTCTTTTTCTTTCTTTCTTTTTTTTTTTTTTTGAACAGTTTCAGGAGAATAGGTATTAATTCTTCTTTAAATGTTTGGTAGAATTCCCGTGGGATGCCGTCTGGCGCTGGGATTTTGTTTGTTTGGAGATATTTGATGACTGTTTCAATCTCCTTACTGGTTATAGGTCTGTTCAGGTTTTCTATTTCTTCCTCGTTCATTTGTAGTAGTTTATATGTCTCCAGGAATGCATCCATTTCTTCCAGATTGTCAAATTTGTTGGCGTAGAGTTGCTCATAGTATGTTCTTACAATTGTTTGTATTTCTTTGGTGTTAGTTGTGATCTCTCCTCGTTCACTCATGATTTTATTTCTTTGGGTCCTTTCTCTTTTCTTTTGGTTAAGTCTGGCCAGGGGTTTAACAATCTTATTAATTCTTTCAAAGAAGCAGCTCCTAGTTTCATTGATTTGCTTTGTTGTTTTTTTGGTTTCTATTTAATTGATTTCTGCTCTGATCTTTATGATTTCTCTTCTCCTGCTGGGTTTAGGATTTCTTTCTTGTTCTTTCTCCAGCTCCTTTAGGTTTAGGGTTAGGTTATGTACTTGAGACCTTTCTTGTTTCTTGAGAAAGGCTTGTACCGCTATATATTTTCCTCTCAGGACGGCCTTTGCTGTGTCCCACAGATTTTGAACCGTTGTGTTTTCATTATCATTTGTTTCCATGAATTTTTTCAATTCTTCTTTAATTTCCTGGTTGACACATTCATTCTTTAGAAGGATGCTGTTTAGTCTCCATGTATTTGGGTTCTTTTCAAATTTTCTGTTGTGATTGAGTTCTAGCTTCAGAGCATTGTGGTCTGAAAATATGCAGGGAATGATCCCAGTCTTTTGATACTGGTTGAGTCCTGATTGAGGACCGAGGATGTAATCTATTCTGGAGAATCCATGTGCACTAGAGAAGAATGTGTATTCTGTTGCTTTGGGATGAAATATTCTGAATATATCTGTGATGTCCATCTGGTCCAGTGTGTCTATTAAGGCCTTTATTTCCTTGTTTATCTTTTGCTTGGATGATCTGTCCATTTCGGTGAGGGGAGTGTTAAAGTCCCCTACTATTATTGTATTATTGTTCATGTGTTTCTTTGATTTTGTTATTAATTGGTCTATATAGTTGGCTGCTCCCACGTTAGGGGCATAGATATTT
This sequence comes from Mustela putorius furo, assembly GCF_011764305.1. Lineage (NCBI taxonomy): Eukaryota > Metazoa > Chordata > Mammalia > Carnivora > Mustelidae > Mustela > Mustela putorius. The sequence goes on from NW_025421259.1 coordinate 23,572, forward strand.
AAAATTGTTAGATCTTCTTGTTGGACAGACCCTTTGAGTATGGTATAGTGTCCTTCCTCATCTGTTATTATAGTCTTTGGCTTAAAGTCTAATTGATCTGATATAAGGATTGCTACCCCAGCCTTCTTCTGATGTTCATTAGCATGGTAAATTGTTTTCCACCCCCTCACTTTAAATATGGAGGTGTCTTCGGGTCTAAAATGTGTTTCTTGTAGGCAGCATATAGATTTTTCTTTAATCCATTCTGATACCCTGTGTCTTTTGATTGGGGCATTTAGCCCATTAACATTCAGGATAACTATTGAGAGAAAGGAATTTAGTGCCATTGTATTGCCTGTAAGGTGACTGTTACTGTATATTGTCTCTGTTCCTTTCTGATCTACTACTTTTAGACTCTCTCTTTGCTGAGAGGACCCTTTCAATATTTCCTATAGGGTGGTTTGGTGTTTGCAAATTCTTTCAGTTTTTGTTTGTCCTGGAAACTTTTTATCTCTCCTTCTATTTTCAATGATAGCCTACCTGGATATAGTATTCTTCACTGCATTATTTTCTTGTTTAGTGCTCTGAATATATCATGCCAGTTCTTTCTGGCCTGCCAGGTCTCTGTGGATAAGTCAGCTGCCAATCTAATATTTTTACCATTGTATGTTACAGACTTCTTTTCCCGGGATGCTTTCAGGATTTTCTCTTTGTCACTCAGACTTGTAAATTTTACTATTAGGTGACAGGGTGTGGACCTATTCTTGTTGATTTTGAGGGGGGGTTCTCTACACCTCCTGGATTTTTTGGTGCTTGTTCCCTTTGTTATATTAGGGAAATTCTCTCCAATAATTCTCTCCAGTATACCTTCTGCTCCCCTCTCTCTTTCTTACTCTTCTGGAATCCCAATTATTCTAATGTTGTTTCGTCTTATGGTGTCACTTATCTCTCCAATTCTCCCTTCGTGGTCCAGTAGCTGTTTGTCCCTCTTTTGCTGGGCTTCTTTATTCTATGTCATTTGATCTTCTATATTGCTAATTCTTTCTTCTGCCTCATTTACCCTAGCAGTGAGAGTTTCCATTTTTGATTGCACCTCATTAATAGCTTTTTTGATTTCAACTTGGTTAGATTTTAGTTCTTTTATTTCTCCAGAAAGGGCTTTTATATCTCCCGAGAGGGTTTCTCTAATATCTTCCTTGCCTTTTTCGAGCCCGGCTAGAACCTTGAGAATTGTCATTCTGAACTCTAGGTCTGACATATTACCAATGTCCGCATTTATTAGATCCCTAGCCTTCAGTACTGCCTCTTGTTCTTTTTATTTGTGTGTGTGGTGAACTTTTCTACCTTGTCATTTTGTCCAGATAAAAGTATATGAAGGTGCACGTAAAATACTAAAAGGGTGGCAAAGACCCCATGAAAATGTTTTTTTTTTTTTTTAAGATTTTATTTATTTATTTATTTGACAGAGAGAGAGAGAGAGATCACAAGTAGGCAGAGAGGCAGGCAGAGAGACAGGGGGAAGCAGGCTCTCCAGTGAGCAGAGAGCCCGATATGGGGCTCGATCCCAGGACCCTGGGATCATGACCTGAGCCGAAGGCAGAGGTTTTAACCCACTGACCCACCCAGGCAACCCCCACGAAAATATGTTTTAACCAATTCAGAAGAGATCCTAAATTATGGGGTTTGGGTGAGAAATGGGATAAAAAGAGGTTCAGGAAAAAAAAAAAAGAAACAATCAAAAAAGAAAACAAATAAAAAATATACAAAATAAAATTATATATATATATATATATATATATATATATATATATATATGTTAGATAAACTAGTTAAAAAACAGTTAAAGAAGAAAGGGGTAAAAGTTAAAAAAAATTTAGCAGAAGAAGAAAAAAAAGTTGAAAAAGAAAAAAAATTAAATTAACTGCAAGTCTAAAGAATCATGGGGAGAAAGCCATGAGTTCTGTGCTTTGCTTTCTCCTCCTCTTGAATTCCTCTGCTCTCCTTGGTATCGAACCTGCACTCCTTGGTAGGTGAACTTTGTCCTGGCTGGACTTCTTGTTGATCTTCTGGGCGAGGGGCCTGTTGTAGTGATTTTCAAGTGTCTTTGCCCCAGGCAGAATTGCACCGCCCTTACCAGTGGCCAGGCTGAGTAATCCGCTTTGGTTTGCTTTCAGGAACTTTTGTTCCCTGAGTGCTTTCCATAGAGTTCCGGAGGAAGGGAATGAAAATGGCAGCCTCCCAGTCTCTGGCCCAGAGGAGCCGAGAGCTCAGGGCCCCACTCCTCAGTGCGCCCTCAGAGAATAGCACCCAATTATTCCCGTCTCCCTGGCCTCTGGCCGCGCTCTGAGCTCACCCAGGCTGTGACCGGTTCAAGGTAACCCCGAGCTGAGAGCTCACTCCTCGGCTCTGTCTCTTTAGCCAGCTTCCCGGTTCTAATACCTGTGAGTTCTGCGACACTCAGATGCCCCCGATCCTTCTTTGACCCCGTGGGACCTGAGGCCACGCTGCCCCCGCATGGGCTTCACCCCAGTTTAGCCTCTGGAGCGATGTCCCTCAATGGAGAAGACTTTTAAAAGTCCTGATTTTGTGCTCCATTGCTCCGCTGCTGGCAGGGAGCTGGCCCCTCCCCCCACAGTCTATCTTCTTGTTGCTTTGGATTCACTTCTCCGCCCATCCTACCTTTCAGAAAGTGGTTGATTTTCTGTTTCTAGAATTGCTGTTCTTCTTCTCTTCTATCTCCTGTTGGATTTGTGGGTGTTTGTAATCTTTAGATAAGCTATCCAGCTGATCTCCTGCTACCTGAAGTAGTCTCAGCCAGCTATTTCTCCACCATCTTGACTCCTCATCCTGGTTCAATGCCTTCTGATTCATGATCTTTGTACTATACCTAGCACCTATAGGTAGCAACATTTTTTATGATCTTGATCACATTAATGTCTGGAGATAAATTCTCTAAACTGTCAGTTTATGGACTTTCTTGGCCATGTGTATCAGGACCTGCTGGGAGAGCTGCAATCACCTGCTACTGAATGGAGTGAAAATAGGCCATAGAACAGTCTAAAAGAAATAGAACCATCTTTTCACACTTCTAAAGGCAAGAAAAAAGAAAAACCAACCAACCAAGAAGGGCAGTTAGGCCCTGCTCACCAAGTTTCTCATCCTCTCTCTTGAGCCAGCTGGCTATCAGGGGCATGTAGCAATAGAGGTAAAAGAGAGAAGGCCAGCCAGGCAAGGGATTTTCAAGCCTTTGGTTGCAGTACATTTGCTAACATCCCATTGGCAAAAGTAACTCATATAGTCAAACCCTAAACCAAAGGCAGGGAAATATATTCACCCTCTGTAGTAGGATGATTACAAAACAACAGGGTAAGGGCAGAAGGATTGGTCCATTGATACAAACTATTAGATACCATCCTCCTTTTGGAAACAGGAAACTGCACTGCTGTTTCCCAAATACATTTGCACCAGTTGGTCTCAGGAAGATATTTCCTAGAAAATTATCTGTTTCTTGGGGAATGGAGAGTCTGGGTCTATCTTCCCTGGGGATCATTTTTCCTGCTAATCATAGATCATTGCTACTCAAAGTGTGGTTCAAGGGCTGGCTGAATCAATAACTACTGGGAGCTTGTTGTAGTATATTTCTGGGCTCCATCTCAGACCTATTGAATCAGAAACTTGGGGGTGAGACCCAGGAATCTGCATTATAATAAACTCTTTAGGTAATTCTTATGTTCCCTATGTTGTAGAAACACCGGAATAGATAAAATCTTTGCTGTGGCATTCCTGGTAACCTCATCCCTATGTCACCTTGCTTTCTCTTGCTTTACTGAATTGCCATCATTTGTTACCTGGCTCTGCTGTTGGAAGTTTCAGAATAACAGCTGATACCCCTTCTTTACTTGGAAGTTTCAGAATAACAGCTGATACCCCTTCTTTACTAGACCTGAAGCCAAAATTGGCTTCTTCCTATTTCTATCCCACCCTGAGTCTGGACTATTACACCAGTATGTGTGGAAAACTACAGAACAGATTATCACCTACCTGGTACACTCAGGCTTCGTTTCAAGCATAGAAAATCAAGAATAGGAGGTCACAGACTTGTGCAAATTTTGGCTTTTAATTCTGCTCAATAGATACATATTTGCCAGTAAACATCACATTTGTGCTGCCTTATCAAGTACATCGATCATTCAACTTCACAGCTAGAGGTGAAGAGGATAAAAGGCCACTTATCAATTCTTCTAAGTGAAAATCCTATTTTCTGTGGTTGCAAAATTATTGGAAAGGTAGAAAAGTGTTGTTCCCTTTTGTCAGGGGAACTCCTGTCTGGGACGTTGTCAGTCTTAGTAGTTTTATGACTCTTCTGAGATGAGAGGCTTCACATCTTGTTTCAATATGACAATTAATATAAATTATATCTTATATCAAAAATAGAATACAAAACAATATGATATGTGATATAATGACACATAAAGAGAGATACTCTTGGGGCGCCTAGGTGGCTCAGTGGGTTAAGCCGCTGCCTTCGGCTCGGGTCATGATCTCAGGGTCCTGAGATGGAGTCCCGCATCCGGCTCTCTGCTCAGCGGGGAGCCTGCTTCCCTCTCTCTCTCTGCCTGCCTCTCCATCTACTTGTGATTTCTCTCTGTCAAATAAATAAATAAAATCTTTAAAAAAAAGAGAGATACTCTTTCATATCTCACTTTGAGATAGCATAACTGGCTTTATAAGGTTTAGTATCAGCACTTAACATCTCTAAGATGAAAGTATCTAAAGTGTCATAACTCAGCACAATTGTATGTTAACTGTACACATTGTGTGTCATGGGAAAAGAAATGAGAGGAAAGAAAGAGAAAGTAAGTAATTGTTCACGTGCTAGAGGAAGATATTATCCTGCCAATTCCTTCTTGGAACTGTATGTATGATGTCCTGTATGTATGAATGATGTTTGTGATATAGCACAGGGAGTCATTGCTAATGATGAATAACATTATTGGGATGAGCAGTTAAGTGCAAAGGAAGTTTGAGTTTTAACAAACCTGGTAGACATACATAACGTGAAAAATGTATAATACATCACCATGGCCAGTTGCATCTGTGGCAATGAAGATACCAATACTGATTGAGAGACTCATCTGTTCATTTGATTGTATTTCCTGGTTTAAATCTCTCTAAAGGTGGAAGATGTTGGATGGAGCTAGTTTGCTCTGATTGATGGTGTAAAGAAGGGTTTTGGGCCTGCTTCTCATGTGTATGTAAGGAATAAGCTTCTCTGCATTATCATGGACTTTATTATGAGAGATCATGAATGGTTGAATTCTAAAGAAGGAGAAGGAATGGAAGAGCCTTGAAAGCTTTGAAAGTTGCTTTGTTAACACACAACCAGTTACCTTTGCCAGTGTTGCTGTCATTGTTTATTTGATAACCTGATCCTCTATGGAAGAATACTTGGAGGCACACTTGATTATTCCTTTTTCTCTCACACCCAAATCAATGGGGCCTGCGAACTTCCCTCTCTCAATGTCTCTAGAATACTTCCTTTTCTCTTCATTCTTGTTCTTGTTGCCTTATTCATCCTTAGTCTAATCCTTGCTCACTTTATTCTATGCTGGAGCTACTTAATTGGTCTCCCACCTCCAGTATTGGATGTCCTTTGCAGTCAACATCAGTGATCTCTTTACTCTTTGAATCATGAACTCTTCCGTCATGCACTGTCACTACAGCTGTTTTTTCCAAAGGGAGTATTCAAAATTACCTGATGGATTACAGAAAGAAATGTTAGGATATACACACACACTCAAACATGCATGATTCTAAAGAAATAAGAAATTAAGATATATTACCATTTAATATTAATATAGGGAGTAACACTGATACCTGTATTCTGTCTGTGGGTCATATTTGGAATTGAGGTAACCAAAGGAGACAGAGGAAATTCCACAACACAGACTGATAGAAAGCAAAACCCTTGTGAATCTGCTTACTGACTTACACATATTGTCATCTGATTTTGAGCATATTAACTCCCAGAAAAATAGAAAGGAATAATGACAAGGACAGAACTGGAACTTTGCCTTCTCTTTCCATAATCTCTTTGTTAGTCATATTGTGAGGCAAAAACAATCATGACCTAATTAGATCTTAAAAAGAATAAGCTAAAAATAAATAGAAATTATGAAGATTATTCAAATTATTAACAAAGAACCTCTCCCATAGTATATTCTATGCCTTAAGATATTACCTAATGATAGTTATAGATATGTTTAATAAATACAAGTCATGTTTATATATGTAATTTTTGAAATGAACAAAGAAAAACTAGTTCACAGAATAAATTGCACTCTTCTCAGTGTGGTATGCCAAACCATCACACCCCTGCCTTAGCCCTACTCTAATTTATCTTCTGTCTACTCCTGTATCTCACTTCACTTCACAGATGCTCTGAATTATTGTAGTTTCCCAGACACACCATGCTGTCTCATGTCTCCATATCTAGACTCTTTCCTTGGCCTGAATGCCCTTTCCTCATTCTTCTTCTAGTTCAAATGTGATGTGTCCCTTAAGCCTGATAGCTCATGAGCTCTTCTGGTAAGATGTTATTGCCTAATGTAGTGTTTGCCAAACCTGGCTGGGGAGATTTAAAAAATACCTGTTTCTCAGGTCCCATCCCTAGAAATTCTGATTATTTCCAGTGGTCCCCAAATGATTCCAATATACCTGACTCAGTGCAAGCATCCATCACACTCATTTATAGGGATCAGTTTATATGCTTGTCTGGCAGGTGTGAGAATTCAGAGGGCAAGAACAATGTTATTCTTTTCTGTATTCCCAGTGCTTAAGGCATTATGTGGCTCTCAGTGGATAGCCTATGAATTATTATTGATTTAGATTAGTGATTCTTAACCTTAACTGCACATCAGAATCACTCAGGGAGCTTTAAAAATGTTAAAATCTGGTTTGGCTTAAGGATTGGGATTTTTAAAAAGCTTGCCATGATTTCACCTTAAAGAACTAGAGAATCAACAACAAATTAAACCAACTCCACACATAAGAAGGGAAATAATCAAGAGTAGAACAAGATCAATGAGGTAGAAACTAGAGATACAATAGAATGTATCAATGAAACCAGAAGCTGGTTTTTTGAAAGAATCAATAAGATCGATAAACCATTGGCCACACTAATCCAAAAGAAAAGAGACAAAGCCTAAATTCGTAAAATTATGAATGAAAAGGGAGAGATCACAGCTAACACCAAGGAAGTAGAAACAGTCATCAGAAGTTATTATCAACAGTTATATGCCAATAAGTTAAGGAACTAGATGAAATGTATGCATTCCTGGAAAACTATAAACTCCCAAAATTGAACCAGGAAGAAATTGACAACCTGAATAGACTGATACCTAGTAACAAGATTGAAGCAGTGATCAAAAACCTCCCAAAAAACAAGAGCCCAGGACCTGAAGGATTCCCTGAGGAATTCTACCAAACTTTCAAAGAAGAAATAACACCTATTCTCCTGAAGATGTTTCAAAAAATTGAATCACAAGGAAAACTTCCAGACTCTTTCTATGAAGCCAGCATTACCCTGATCCCTAAACCAGGCAAAGACCCTACCAAAAAATAGAATTTCAGACCAATATCACCGATGAATATGGATGCTAAGATTCTCAACAAGATTCTAACAAACAGGATCCAACATCACATTAAAAAGATTATCCACCATGACCATGTGGGATTCATTCCTGGGCTACAAGGATGGTTCAACATTCACAAATCAATCAATGTGATAGAACAAATTAATATGAGAAGAGAGAAGAACTACATGGTCCTCTCAATTGATGCAGAAAAAGCATTTGACAAAATCCAGCATCCGTTCCTGATTAAAATGATTCAAAGTATAGGGAGAGAGGGAACATTCCTGAACTTCATAAAATCTACCTATGAAAGGCCCACAACAAATATCATCCTCAATGGGAAAAAGCTCACAGGTTTCCCATTGAGATCAGGAACATGACAAGGATGTCTACTCTCACCACTCTTGTTCAACATAGTATTAGAAGTCCTAGCAACAGCAATCAGACAACAAAGAGAAATAAAAGGTATCCAAATTGTCAATGAAGAAGTCAAACTCTCTCTCTTCATAGATGACTTGATACTTTATATGGAAAACTCCAAAGACTCCACCCCCAAACTACTAGAACTCATACAGCAATTCAGTAACGTGGCAGGGTACAAAGTCAGTGTACAGAAATCAGTGGCTTTCTTATACACTAACAATGAAAATACAGAAAGGGAAATTAGAGAATCAATTCCATTTACTATAGCACCAGGAACCATAAGATACCTGGGAATAAACCTAACCAAAGAGGTAAAGGATCTGTAATCGAGAACTACACAACACTCATAAAAAAGAAACTGAAGAAGACACAAAAAGATGGAAGACCATTTCATGCTCTTGGATCAGAAGAATAAACATTGTTAAAATGTTTATACTACCTAGAGCAGTCTATACTTTTAATGCCATTCCAATCAAAATGACACTGGTATTTTTCAAAGAGCTGGAGCAAATAATCCTAAAATTTGTATGGAATCAGAAGAGACCCGAATTGCTAAGGAAATGTTGAAAAATAAAAATAAAACTGGCAGCATCATGTTACCTGATTTCAAGCTTTACTACAAAGCTGTGATCACCAAGACAGCATGGTACTGGCATAAAAACAGACACATAGACCAGTGGAATAGAGTAGAGAGCCCAGGTATGGACCCTCAACTCTATGGTCAAATAATCTTTGACAAAGCAGGAAAAAATATGCAGTGGGGAAAAGTCTCTTCAATAAATGGTGCTGGGAAAATTGGACAGCTATATGTAGAAGAATGAAACTCAGCCATTCTCTTACACCATACACCATGACAAACTCGCAATGGATAAAAGACCTCAACGTGAGACAGGAATCCATCAGAATCCTAGAGGAGAACATAGGCAGTAATCTCTTCTATATCAGCCACAGCAACTTCTTTCAAGATATGTCTCCAAAGGCAAAGGAAACAAAAGCAAAAATGAACTTTTGGGACTTCATCAAAGTTGAGATCCAAACTGAACTCTGTCACTATTGATCTTAACCAGTCAATCAAACAATCAGAATTTTCAGTAACAATTCAAAGCTGAAGTCCCAGCTCTGCACTAATTAACTGTGTGACTTTGGACATGTCACTTAACCTTTCTGAGTCTCTGTTTCCTGCCCTCACAATAGTGGAGTAGGACTAGAGGATTTTTAAAGACATTGCCAGCCCTACAATTTGATTATCACTCTATGTATCCCCATCTAAGAATAAGACTTTTTGTGTGTAGGTGGACTTTATTCCTTTAATTACCATAAATTTTAGAAATATCTGTATTTTGGGTAGGAATAGTTCTTTAAAATATACCACACATGCATCATTTCTTAAACATAAAGCTGAACATTATTTGAGTTGCTCTTGATGTCTTAGGATTATTAATATATAATTCCCTATTGCACTGTCTTCTTACATCATATTAACTTTCCGTGCCATTCAATCATGACTTTATTTGCCCCAATGCTAAATGGTTACAGACTGCGATAATTTCCAATTCCCATGCATGACTTTATTTTTTCTTGCTACCAAGTTATTAATAAGTACTTCATGCTGCTTCATTGTGCATACCCTGCCCTCCCAATTTTTCAGCTTTCGTCTTACTGACTGTATGGTGGCATAGGCTGGGATGAGAGACCTATGTCTAAAGTGATAGCAATTACAGAATGATGCAATCACTATACTACAGTGCAAGGCGCAGGAGTTGAAAAGTAAGACTGAGGTTCAAACCTAATTAACTCCTGCATCCTTCAGTATTCTCTTCTGCTAAATGGGGGTAATAATAGTATGCATATCAAGGGTTATGAGATACTACTTGCAACATGTTAGGGTAATACTTAGCATCACCAAACACTAACACAGTTTAGCAACAACAGTCAATAGTAATACCTAATGGTTATTAAATGATCATTATGATCATTATGCAGGAGCATAATGATCAACTCATTTAGTCCCCCCACAAAAGCCTTATTAGGTTGTATCTCCCATTATTCTCATGTTACTTGTTAGGAAACTAAGATGAGAGAGGTGAACTCACTTGCCCCAGGTTGCATACCTTTGTTCACCAAGGTTATGCACCTGGCCAGACATCACATGTGGAAAGTGCTTTTTCCAACATTCCCCGGCTTCAGCCAGAGTTCAGCAGGGATGGTAAGCCCTCCTTGATCTTTTCTCTGCCTCAGGACTGGCTGTTCTCTTTCTACCTGGGGCCTCTGCTAAGCACATAGAGAACAACATCTACAGTGATGTTCTGGTTGCCCTTTTAAAAACTCAGAATTGTCATTTGACAATGAGTTACTCAAGGGAGGGTCCGTGTTTAGTCATTTCTCTAACCTTGTGGCTAGAAAATCATCCAGTTAATGCCAAATGTTCTGAGTGTGATGAAACTTTAAGTTAAAATCAGTTTCCATATTTATTTTCCTTCTATGTTCTAAAAAATTACTTTACATCTCTTCAGTTCTTGGCATTATAAGAAATTGAGGGAAGTTGGGATACCAGAAAGGAATAATCTGTCAGGAAACAATGTCATTCACATTTTTCACTGTGAGATTCTACTGCTCATATAAGATGTTTAACAATTCTGGGAGTAGGAGAAGCTCTTAAACAGGTGTTTTCCAGTCTTTGGCCTTGATCCTTTGACTGGGGAGGAGAGGTGAATGGGGAGGGAAAATCAAGAACATAACTTAGGAAGCTACTGTTTGAGACCATACTGTATTTTAGAATTGCTATGCACCACCACTTGAGCCCCAGATGTGTGAAGTAAAATAGTCTGCAGCTGGAGACTTGAATGACAGCAAGATATGGCTAACTGTTTTAGGGGGTGTAAAGTCCTCTTGATAGATCAATCCCACATTGGAATGATATAACATTTTCCCCATATTTTCAGTTGGAAAGCTAGAGTGGCAGAAAGGAGGCTGATCCCACTTGCTCCCTGTTGTGAATAAGGGACGAAGCAGGAAACATTAACTGTATAAAGGTGAGTTTTGAGAAGTGATATGTTCAGTTATTTTGTTTTCCCTCCCTCTCTCGTACTTCCTCCTTCTGTCCCTCCCTCTTATACTTTCTCCACCAAAATAATTAAATGCAAAAGCTACTTGAGTGCAATGACACACATTTAAATCCCCAAGAGTCAGGAACTGTAGAACTCAAAGTCCTTAGGGGGATGTTGACTTTACCACTTTTATATCATTACAGTAAGCTAGTCACTTAATAGCCTAATTTGTAATCACAAATACCGTGGGAAATTTTGCTATGCCAACCTCTGGTTTTGGTTTTCCTGATTCCATTAGTGATTTTTGAATGTTGTAACTTTCAGAAATACATATTTTTAGCATTTAGCAGTCCACATCACTGGCAGATTAAATGACTTATTATCCACATTCTTCTCAGCTCTATACCCTTCCCGGTATATGATAAACTTGCCAAAATCTAATGAAGTCACATCTATAAAGATAAGATTAAATAACACAAACTGTGCTGTTCTCATTTGTTTAACTGCTTTATATGGTCTGGTGAAGGTATGTGTATATGTATATATGTGTGTATATATATATATATACACAAACACAAACATATTTTTAAGATTTTGCTTATTTGAGAGAGAGATAGAGAGAGTGTGAGAGAGTAAGCACATGAGCCAGAGGAAGGGCAGAGAAGCAGACTCCCCACTGAGTGGGGAGCCCTGGAATCATGACCTGAGCCAAAGGTAGACACCAGGTGCTCTAATGAAGGTATATTTTTACCTAAAAGATAGAGATAGAGAGCCTTGAATTATCCAGCGTTAAAAGATTTTGTTTAGGATAAGTTCCTAAAATTTAGTCAATTGAGTCAATTGAATACACAAAGAACCCCAATCAGTGTGTCCCTACTCTTTGTCCTGTGGCTTTGTAGCGCCTTCTCCCTCTGATAGTGGGCTTGATCATGTGACTTACTTTGGTCAGTGATTTGCTTTAGCAAATGGGATGCAAGCAGAGGATTGGTAAGCGCTTGAGATTCTCACCTTTCTTTTGAGAACATGGCTGGTTTAGCCTTATGGATTTACAAAAGACCTAATCGTTCCCAACTAGGGCCTACCTAGATGAACCAGTCCCCAACCCACACACTGGCTGACAGTGTGCACAAAGTGCACACACACACACCTGAACCTGGCTGAGATTACCCAAACCTGGCCAGGTCAGCAGAACCATCCAGTCATCCTGTAGACTCAAAACAAATAATAAGGTGATATCGTTTCAAACCAAAAAGCTTTGGCATGTTTGGAGAACAACATTATTGTGGCAATAGATAACAATAAACTTTCTAACATTGGAAAATGAGTTGCGGGTTATACCTCACTCACTTCTGTAAAGTAGTTTCTTTGAGGTTATAACTCTCATGTGGTGCAATCAAAACTTCTGTCATTAATGGCTTACTGTTTCATAGCCCCTGGTCATATGTTGTCTCACCCGTAAGCTATTTTGTGGAGAGATTACCATTCAAAAACTTGGTGGGAGTTAATTCCCACAACCTGCTCCTCCAACCCCCAACTTCTCTTCCCTTCCTCTTTCCCATTTGAGATTGGACTTGAGCCAGGGAAGTAGCAGTTCTGTGAGTGTTAAATGATCTCAGAATGAATTTTTCAGTTCCCAGCTAAACATGGGTTAAAGGCAGTAGATTTCCTGCTGACACACACCAATAGGGAAGAAAGCCTTGTAAGAAGCAGCCTTCCACTTAAGTGGATCTTAAAAGCCTTCATCAATAACCCCCAATTAAAAAACAAAAAACAAAAACCAAACAAACAAACAAACAAACAAAAAAACTACCCCCAATTACTGCCAAGGAGTGCCCTATCTCTTCAGAATGAAGACAAATTGTCTCTTCTTAGCGTTATTTAGAGGTCCCAAAGCACTTGATTTATACACCAAAAAATCCATTTCTGACTAGAGAGGGTTTTAATGATTTTATTATATGGCTCACAATCTGTTCCTGAATCTGTTCCCATATAGTTACATTTGCCAATTAATAGCTGAAGTTAAGGGCCTTTGTATGGGGCATTAAAGATGATAATGAGGGAATAAGCTCCATTACAATGACCAACTTTGATTAAAATGTAAATTGAGAATATCTGATCAAGTATACTGGATTCATTGTCCCAGACTAAATTATTGTGTATGTTATTGGAGTCAGAGGGAAAACCCCAGCCTAGACAAAAGTAAACATCATCTTTAATAGGCAGTAGTATATACTTTGCAATTGGAAATCTATTGTGAATGAGTCTCTATTTAGATGGAAGGCATCTATTCTTTTATTAGACAGCTGAGTACAAATACTAGAAGTGTAGCATTTTTAATAAAACAGTAAAAGTACTCCAGAAGATGAGTGTGAGAAGGGCTTGGGCCTTTGGCTAGTGAGAGGTTGCTAAATGTCAGTCATGCATAGGCCAAGGTGGAAAGAATGGCCCACAGACTTGTTTTGAAGCACATTTCTACAAAATATAGGAATCTTGTGTTGTCTGATTGAACTTTATATGTGTTTTTCTTACTATAAAGCTGTTACTTGATAGTAGTACTTCACACTGATTTGTTGTGCATCACTTCTAGCCTTTCATCTGATTGTTAGGTAGCATGGTCTGGGAAGAGAGACCTAGGCGGTTGTGCCCATACAGAAATGATAGTTGGGGTGTAGAGTTAGCCAGACCTGGATCAAATTGACTATTCACCATTCATTAACTGCCTGGCCTCAGATAGTCCTGAGTTTCAAGAATCTCATTTGTAAAAATGGGAAGATAGTAGCTATTATGGCTTGCTACAAGTATTAAACAAAATAAAGTATGTGTGTCTGGGGTGGAATCTGGAACAGTGTAGGCACTTGATAAAATATTTAAGGCCCCTCTTGCCCCTGTTTTCCCCTGTGCTCTAATAGTTAAAGAAGTTCATAGTATACAATAACAGGGAAGACTGGGATGTGGGATAGTTTTTTGTATTTGGAATCCTTAGGGCAGCTCTGTGTGAACCCAGTGGATGGCTAATGAAGCCTGATTTGGGGGGCATTTGCCTCTTATGGCTGACTGACTTGGTAACTGAATTATTCAAAGATTTTCATAATATGTTTGAATTTCTTGTATTTATTTTGTGGCTAATGATTCCTAGCCAGGCCTGGGGCCTCAGTTGAGAGAGAAAAAAAGTGCTGTTGAAAAGAGAAGTTTTGTGTGTGTGTTTTTTTTTTTTTAATTTAAGAAAATGATTATTACATTCTTATGGATACCTGCAATTATTAATTTGGGAATTTACTGAAATTGGGTGATTTGATAGTGAACAGTGAATCTAGATGGACAGTCTGGGAGAGAAGTTGCTTTATTGATTTATTTTTGCAGGAATTACAGGAACTGATGATCACAAAAGTGGTGGAAGTGCAATACCTGAACATTATAGTCTTCAGAGAAGAGTTATGGTGGTCATTTTTAAGGCAGAAAGCAAAAGTCTGCACCTTTTCTAGTTGTCTAACCTCACTAATGCCATTACTTTATGTTACCATTAAGGTTAAAAATGCCATCGATAAAGATGTCGTATCAATTTAGGTTGTTTCTGTTATAAGCTCTCATCCTTCTGTTCAGCTCTGGACTATCCATCTGTTACCAAGAGGTACTCCTTAGATTCCTCTAAAGTGTTATGTGCCTGTTTTAAAATACAAATATGTATAAGATATTCCTGGGGTTATCTCCAGAGAGACACCTGTGCAACTGAAAAACCACCCTGTTTGAAGGAACTGCTGGATCCACATTAAAAATACAGTGAAGAGAAATTGCTCCTAACTTTGTATGAGTAACATTTTTCTATTTTAATAAGGAATAGTGAATTGGATGCTATCAAGAAGGAAGCTGTTCACTTCTCTACCCTAATTATTTTCTTTTCCCTGTCAGAAATGTTTGTGGGATGCCAAACAAATCCCAAAATTAAAAAACAAAACAAGACCCCTTTTAAAAACTTTTGGCATGGGGTGCCTGGGTGGCTCAGTGGGTTAAAGCCTCTGCTTTTGGCTCAGGTCATGATCCCAGGGTCCTGGGATCGCCCCGTATTGGGCTCTCTGCTCAGCAGGGAGCCTACTTCCCTTCCCCTCTCTCTGCCTGCCTCTCTGCCTAATTGTGATCTCGGTCTGTCAAATAAATAAATAAAATCTTTTAAAAATCTTAAAAAAAAATAAAATCTTAAAATCTTAAAGAAAACTTTTGGCGCATTCTTAAAGCAGAAAGAACTGATGGTTTTTCCATTGTTGGGCTATTTGACCGCATAGGAAAAAGTCTGTCTATAGATGCCTTCCTACTTATAGGAAAGTAGTGGGAAAGGGAGGTGCCTAGATAGAGGTAATGGTAAACCATTAATAGCATTCAGGAATAGCTCTACCCTGACAGTCCAGGTGCCTTGTTAGCAAAACTTTTATACCTTTGAACCATTCCTCTCCAAAATGTTGATTCCTCCCTCCTTCTCCCTCCACTCTATACCAATCCTCTGAAGATAGTTGGTTTCTTGGAATTTTTTTGAAGAATTTGTGTATTCATTCTGTCTGCTCCCAGTGATATTATCTGTCCAGAGATGTACTGTTTTCCAGATTTTTTTTTTTTTTCCAAGAAATAGTGTGTTTTGGGAACCAGTTCATCTCAAAGGAGTATCAAAGAAGAAACGTGTGTCAGCTTAGTGGTTCCCACTCCGTGGGATATGGATTTTGATGGTGAGGAGCAGTGGATAAAACCCAAAAGTTTGTAAACTTCCTAAGTACTGAGTGAGTAATATGCTTTTACAGGGATGTTTCATTCTTTGTTTTTGAATGTATGTATGTGGTTATTCTGAAGAATATACAAATTTGCTTAAGACATTTGCTGAATTCTTAATTGCTTTTTATCAGTTTATGTTTTCCCAGTGGTTGCTAAAAGTATACCTATGACATGTAATTTTTTTTAAGTAAAAATGGAGCCCTCTTGTTTGTTGGGGAGCCCCTACTTCAGAGTGAAAAAAGTAGAGATAATTGGTGGAGCCTACACAATGAACAAATGCCCCAACTACCACAGAGAGGGGAAATATCTGCCCATCTTTCTCTCCAATTGTGGGAGGCAAGGTATTGCTTTCCATAGGACCCACATGGTGTGGTTGCTACCCAGGTAGGAAAGACAACAAATATTTATCATGCCCTTTCATCTAATAATTCTGTATTGAAAATAGAAAAAATAAAGACATTGATAAGATGGGGTGGGGAGAGTAGCTGCTTTAGCTTTTAAATTCAGTATCTAGGGAATTTGTAGGCTACAAAATTATTAGCTGATATCTGAGGCTACTGACCTGCCGTAAACCAAGACAAAATGCTTGAGTAGAGGGAGGAAACAACAAGGACAGCAACGGTGAGAAGTATGATAAAGTGGGGGAGGAGGGAATACTAGGTAGGTTGGGGGAACAGGCAGGGAGTATTCTAAAGGGTGTCAATTTGAGTATTTAGAGGGTACCATAGATTTTAGGGGATATAGCATAGAATCAGGATACACCTCTCCTTTAGTCTGATAAACGCTTTTCTGAGCCAGGCTCAGGGAAAAGTGGGAGGATTGGCTGGAGCGAAAGAAAGAAAGAAAGAAAGAGAGAGAGAGAGAAAGAAAGAAAGGAAGGAAGGAAGAAAGAAAGAAAGAAAGAGAAAGAAAGAAAGAAAGAAAGAAAGAAAGAAAGAAAGAAAGAAAGAAAAGAAACATGGGTCAAATGCTTTTAATGTGTTAAAAAATAATCTCAACACTGAGTAGAAATCTCTTGTGTTGTGTTGAATAATGAAATCTGAGTCCTGGTCTAAACCTGTCTCATATTGGATACATTACCATAGATAATGCTTATCTCTTAATTCATAAACTAGGGAGTTTAGATCAAATCAAAGAATCCTAACATGGATTCTCAAATTGAGGGTCTCCATTTCCAAGACACCCTCAAAGTAGAACTGGTGGTCATGGTGGTGGGGTATTTAGGCAGATAAATTCTCATTATCCATGATATGGACTCATAGGTTAACTAAAAGATTAATTCCTATAGGCAAATATTAAATTTCAGTCCAGTGAGGAATGGTAACATTGAATACAGAGTGCCGCATAAACATACTATGGAAGATTCAACCTATTTCAGGGGTTTGGGGGTGATACTCAAATGAAAGGTAAAAACCAAAAACTGAGCATGCCTAGTTATGTTTAGGAAAAATTCATTGGTGGAGAATGACAAAGATCAACAAATACAGAGAATGAATATTGCTCTATAAATGTCCTTCTAATTCTGTGGAAGCAACGTTGTTCAAAGAGATTTGTTGCTGGTGAAAAATGTGTTGCACAAACCCATGCAGGAACTTGGATATCTCAGGTGACCTGGTAATATTCTCCAGTGCCTGCCTCCTTTAATGGACCACAGTCCCTATATATGAACACAGCACTTCAATCCTGAGGTGCTCCTAGAACTTCATGTAGAAATGTACCTTCATTTGGACTTTGAAGTCATTACAAAATAATTGTTGAGATGCTTTAAATAGATCTCATTAAAGCCAATATATGGCTCTGTTCCTTCCTGTTATGCCTGTGGTAGTGAAGGATGGTTTTAGATGTATAACTAAAGTTATTCCAGAAAGCATGATGAATCAATCACCAATTTTATTAGAATTTCAACTTGAGCATAGATCTTTCTTTGTCTTATTCCTGCTGCCACTCCAGTGAAATTTATTTTTTCTTGAATATTTTACTGTTGAGACTTGTTGAAGATTCTACATTTTCTTCATTTGAGGTACTATTATGGTAAGGTTGCCATGGCAAAATGCCCCTCCCTTTCTTTAGAGTAGTTATCCTTTAGCTTTTGCCAATGGCTTGGGACAGAAGATTCAATAATTATTAATCCTTGTCACCCAAGTTGACATTGTCCCTATGAATTTAGCTATTCCTAAATAAAATCCTGCATGACAAATGAAAGAAGATACTCCCTGTGTCTCCTACAAAAATAAAAAGTCCAAAGTATCAAAGTAAAATATTTCATGTTTCCAGGAAATGCTGACTACTTTTGGTTTTGTGTCCTTGGATTTTTTTTAAATAATTTATTTATTTATTTGACAGAGAGAAAACACAAGT
Source organism: Mustela putorius furo (assembly GCF_011764305.1). Classification (NCBI taxonomy): domain Eukaryota; kingdom Metazoa; phylum Chordata; class Mammalia; order Carnivora; family Mustelidae; genus Mustela; species Mustela putorius. The sequence continues at coordinate 41,768 of NW_025421259.1, forward strand.
AGGCAGTGAGGAGAGGAGGAAGCAGGCTCCCCGCTGAGCAGAGAGCCTGATGCGGGACTCGATCCCAAGATTCTGGGATCATGACCTGAGCCGAAGACAGTGGCTTAACCCACTGAGCCATCCAGGCGCCCTGTCCTTGGATTTTTATAATACTGAACACCCATGATCTTTTCTCTTCTGTTCAAATTTCTTTCCTTGCCTTATCTAACCATTTTGAACACTCTAGATCAGCTGTGACCAGTATTTCCCTTCTCATGTGTCAGGGTGGTAGTGAGTACCTGTATCATATTCCTCCCCCAAAATGTGGACTTTCTGCTCAGAGGGACAAGCAAGCCTAATGATATCCACCTGGGAGGGAGCTTAAAATAGTGCCCATGTGTCATTTTGCAGTTAGGAATCTGGATATGGCTAATGGGGTCTTATCAATCAGGAGATAAAATTAAAATCCTACATTAGAAACTGCTCCTGCCAGAAAGAGTGTATTTTGTAACAGCTGTTTTCTATTAGATGCTCTTGGTTCTTTAGCAGCAAATTACACAGATCAGAAATGTACTGTTTTTTTTTAAACTTTTTTTTTAAGATTTTATTTATTTATTTGACAGAGAGAGATCACAAGTAGATGGAGAGGCAGGCAGAGAGAGAGAGAGAAGCAGGCTCCCCAGAAATGTACTATTAACAGTTTCCCCAAGTGGGGTTATAAATGAGCCTGTTGTCCTCTGAACAAAGATAAGACTGAAGGAGGGGAAGCTCTGAGTAAAGCCTTGGTGGACTTAATGAGGCAGTTTTCTGCTCCCCATTGAAGGCTAAATAGCTCTTTTAGAAGGGAATAAATATATTTTTGTGATCCTGGTGTAGAGAAGTGGCCTTTTGAACTCTGAAAGAGATGATATTAAAGCTCTTACCTGGCTAATGTCTCCTAACAACTCGCATTTGATTGGTTCCAGAATTCATTAAACCTTAAAGGGGAAAAATTAGCTGGGGGTAGTAGGGTACGAGGAGGAGAGAGAGGAAGCACTGTACCCAGCAAGCACCAAGTGTCTCAGCTCCAAATGAAGATAACTTGTTTGAAATGAACAGCTAAGAGACAGTCGGCACATTCTCCTGCTTATTGCAACTCAGTAAATTAAACTTAGTATGCTCAAGGCTGGCTCCATACTGATGTTCTTGCCTTATGGAAAATAATGTGCTTTCACCCCACCCCCCTTTTTTCCTCTCTCTAACAGATGACAGTAATAATGAGAACTAAAATCACTCAAGTCAGCATATGAAAAGGAACTATTTAAAAAAAATAAAAAGACATCTCTTGGTGTCATCTCCTAAGGTACAATAATGTTTTGTAACAGGTTTTGGAAAGCACATTAAAAGGCTTCATCTGTGCTTGTCCTTTCCACTTAGTCAAAATATAGTTGTGTCTCTCCTGTCTGATGTCGATTCTTGAATCATGTAATTATTTCTAATCTAACTCTAAAATTAAGCATCTCAAATACAATTTTAATTGGGATTTCATTAGGTACTTATTATACCATGTGTCAAATGATAGTTGATTATTCTGAGCATGGATATAGAATCTGAAAAAGATAGTGGTGGGAGAATGATGGGTACCCTCTGAAAGCTCATGGTGCTCAATAAATGTCTTAAAAATAATCAGTTGATATATAACTAACATAAGTAATTACTGCAGTTAAGCTCTATTTATGGAACCCTGCTGTGTTATTTCCCATCCTAAGCCTAAACATGATTGTTGTTCTTTTGCCCAAATAAAATTAATGTAATGAGAGAAAAACAGATAAATGTAAGCTTCGATAACAGAAGGGAAAATGTTTCCCTTTATTATAGAAGGGTGGCATGAAGAGAAAAATTTACTTTCATAAGGAAAATGTGTTTAAAAATATCCTCTTAATACCTAAATAAATTAGGCATATTCAATGTACAGTGATAAGTAATAGAAATAAGAGTAAATAGTAAAGCTATATGGATCTGGATGAGGGGAAGTATAGAGAGATTGCTGCTCTGAAAGACTAGGACATTGTTTGTGAGATTAAGAGTCACTTATGGTTTGTCTCCCTCCCAATCCCATCTTGTTTCATTTATTCTTCTACCCACTTAAGCCTCCATGTTGCATCACCACTTCCTCATATCAGGGAGATCATATGATAGTTGTCTTTCTCTGCTTGACTTATTTCGCTAAGCATGATACGCTCTAGTTCCATCCATGTTGTTGCAAATGGCAAGATTTCATTTCTTTTGATGGCTGCATAGTATTCCATTGTGTATATATACCACATCTTCTTGATCCATTCATCTGTTGATGGACATCTAGGTTCTTTCCATAGTTTGGCTATTGTGGACATTGCTGCTATAAACATTCGGGTGCATGTGTCCCTTTGGATCACTACATGTGTATCTTTAGGGTAAATACCCAATAGTGCAATTGCTGGGTCATAGGGCAGTTCTATTTTCAACATTTTGAGGAACCTCCATGCTGTTTTCCAGAGTGGCTGCACCAGCTTGCATTCCCACCAACAGTGTAGGAGGGTTCCCCTTTCTTCTCCGCATCCTCGCCAGCATCTGTCATTTCCTGACTTGTTGATTTTAGCCATTCTGACTGGTGTGAGGTGATATCTCATTGTGGTTTTGATTTGTATTTCCCTGATGCCGAGTGATATGGAGCACTTTTTTTCATGTGTCTGTTGGCCATCTGGATGTCTTCTTTGCAGAAATGTCTGTTCATGTCTTCTGCCCATTTCTTGATTGGATTATTTGTTCTTTGGGTGTTGAGTTTGCTAAGTTCTTTATAGATTCTGGACACTAGTCCTTTATCTGATATGTCGTTTGCAAATATCTTCTCCCATTCTGTCAGTTGTCTTTTGATTTTGTTAACTGTTTCCTTTGCTGTGCAAAAGCTTTTGATCTTGATGAAATCCCAGTAGTTCATTTTTTTCCCTTGCTTCCCTTGCCTTTTGCGTTGTTCCTAGGAAGATGTTGCTGCGGCAGAGGTCGAAGAGGTTGCTGCCCGTGTTCTCCTCAAGGATTTTGATGGATTCCTTTCGTACATTGAGGTCCTTCATCCATTTTGAGTCTATTTTTTGTGTGTGGTGTAAGGAAATGGTCCAATTTCATTTCATTTTTCTGCATGTGGCTGTCCAATTTTCCCAGCACCATTTATTGAAAAGGCTGTCTTTTTTTCCATTGGACATTCTTTCCTGCTTTGTCGAAGATTAGTTGACCATAGATTTGAGGGTCTATTTTCTGGGCTCTCTATTCTGTTCCATTGATCTATGTGTCTGTTTTTGTGCCAGTACCATGCTGTCTTGATGATGACAGCTTTGTAATAGAGCTTGAAGTCCGGAATTGTGATGCCACCAACGTTGGCTTTCTTTTTCAATATCCCTTTGGCTATTCGAGGTCTTTTCTGGTTCCATATAAATTTTAGAATTATTTGTTCCATTTCTTTGAAAAAGATGGATGGTACTTTGATAGGAATTGCATTAAATGTGTAGATTGCTTTAGGTAGCATAGACATTTTCACAATATTTATTCTTCCAATCCCAATCCAGGAGCATGGAACATTTTTTTCCATTTCTTTGTGTCTTCCTCAATTTCTTTCATGAGTACTTTTATAGTTTTCTGAGTATAGATTCTGTGTGTCTCTTTGGTTAGGTTTATTCCTAGGTATCTTATGGTTTTGGATGCAATTGTAAATGGGATTGACTCCTTAATATCTCTTTCTTCTGTCTTGCTTGCTGTTGGTGTAGAGAAATGCAACTGATTTCTGTGCATTGATTTTATATCCTGACACTTTACTGAATTCCTGTATAAGTTCTAGCAGTTTTGGAGTGGAGTCTTTTGGGTTTCCACATATAGTATCATATCATCTGCGAAGAGTGATAATTTGACTTCTTCTTTGCCGATTTGGATGCCTTTAATTTCCTTTTGTTGTCTGATTGCTGAGGCTAGGACCTCTAGTACGATGTTGAATAGCAGTGGTGATAATGGACATCCCTGCCGTGTTCCTGACCTTAGCGGAAAAGCTTTCAGTTTTTTTCTCCATTGAGAATGATATTTGCGGTGGGTTTTTTCATAGATGGCTTTGATGATATTGAGGTATGTGCCCTCTATCCCTACACTTTGAAGAGTTTTGATCAGGAGGGGATGTTGTACTTTGTCAAATGCTTTTTCAGCATCTATTGAGAGTATCATATGGTTCTTGTTCTTTTTCTTTTATTGATGTGTTGTATCACATTGACTGATTTGCGGATGTTGAACCAACCTTGCAGCCCTGGAATAAATCCCACTTGGTCGTGGTGAATAATCTTTTTAATGTACTGTTGAATCCTATTGGCTAGTATTTTGTTGAGTATTTTCGCATCTGTGTTCATCAAGGATATCGGTCTATAGCTCTCTTTTTTTTGGTGGGATCCTTGTCTGGTTTTGGGATCAAGGTGATGCTGGCCTCATAAAATGAGTTTGGAAGTTTTTTTCCTTCCATTTCTATTTTTTGGAAACAGTTTCAGGAGAATAGGAATTAGTTTCTTCTTTAAATGTTTGGTAGAATTCCCCCGGGAAGCCGTCTGGCCCTGGGCTTTTGTTTGTTTGGAGATTTTTAATGACTGTTTTCAATCTCCTTACTGGTTATGGGTCTGTTCAGGCTTTCTATTTCTATTTCTTCCTGGTTCAGTTGTGGTAGTTTATATGTTTCTAGGAATGCATCCATTTCTTCCAGATTGTCAAATTTATTGCCGTAGAGTTGCTCATAGTATGTTCTTATAATAGTTTGTATTTCTTTTGGTGTTAGTTGTGATCTCTCTCCTCTTTCATTCATGATTTTATTTTTATTTGGGTCCTTTTCTCTTTTCTTTTTGATAAGTCGGGCCAGGGGTTTATCAATTTTATTAATTCTTTCAAAGAACCAGCTCCTAGTTTCGTTGATTTGTTCTATTTTTTTTTTTGGTTTCTATTTCATTGATTTTTCTGCTCTGATCTTTATGATTTCTCTTCTCCTGCTGGGCTTAGGGTTTCTTTCTTGTTCTTTCTCCAGCTCCTTTAGGTGTAGGGTTAGGTTGTGTACCTGAGACCTTTCTTGTTTCTTGAGAAAGGCTTGTACCGCTATATATTTTCCTCTCAGGACTGCCTTTGTTGTGTCCCACAGATTTTGAACCGTTGTATTTTTCATTATCATTCCATTTTTTCCATGATTTTTTTTCAATTCTTCTCTTAATTTCCCCCGGTTGACCCATTCATTCTTTAGAAGGATACTGTTTAGTCTCCATGTATTTGGGTTCTTTCCAAACTTCCTTTTGTGGTTGAGTTCTAGCTTTAGAGCATTGTGGTCTGAAAATATGCAGGGAATGATCCCAATCTTTTGATACCGGTTGAGTCCTGATTTAGGACCGAGGATGTGATCTATTCTGGAGAATGTTCCATGTGCACTAGAGAAGAATGTGTATTCTGTTGCTTTGGGATGAAATATTCTGAATATATCTGTGATGTCCATCTGGTCCAGTGTGTCATTTAAGGCCTTTATTTCCTTGCTGATCTTTTGCTTGGATGACCTGTCCATTTCAGTGAGGGGAGTGTTAAAGTCCCCTACTATCATTGTATTATTGTTGATGTGTTTCTTTGATTTTGTTATTAATTGGTTTATATAGTTGGCTGCTCCCACATTGGGGGCATAGATATTTAAAATTGTTAAATCTTCTTGTTGGACAGACCCTTTGAGTATGATATAGTGTCCTTCCTCATCTCTTATTATAGTCTTTGGCTTAAATCTAATTGATCTGATATAAGGATTGCCACTCCTGCTCCTGCTTTCTTCTGATGTCCATTAGCATGGTAAATTCTTTTTCCACCCCCTCACTTTAAATCTGGAGGTGTCTTCGGGCTTAAAATGTGTTTCTTGGAGGCAACACATAGATGGGTTTTTTTTTTTTTTTATCCATTCTGATACCCTGTGTCTTTTGACAGGGGCATTTAGCCCATTCACATTCAGGGTAACTATTGAGAGATATGAATTTAGTGCCATTGTATTGCCTGTAAGGTGACTGTTACTGTATATGGTCTCTGTTCCTTTCTGATCTACCACTTGTAGGCTCTCTCTTTGCTTAGAGGACCCCTTTCAATATTTCCTGTAGAGCTGGTTTGGTATTTGCAAATTCTTTCAGTTGTTGTTTGTCCTGGAAGCTTTTAATCTCTCCTTCTATTTTCAATGATAGCCTAGCTGGATATAGTATTCTTGGCTGCATGTTTTTTTCTCGTTTAGTGCTCTGAAAATATCATGCCAGCTCTTTCTGGCCTGCCAGGTCTCTGTGGATAAGTCAGCTGCCAATCTAATATTTTTACCATTGTATGTTACAGAGACTTCTTTTCCCGGGCTGCTTTCAGGATTTTCTCTTTGTCATTGAGACTTGTAAATTTTACTATTAGGTGACGGGGTGTGGGCCTATTCTTATTGATTTTGAGGGGCATTCTCTGAACCTCCTGAATTTTGATGCTCGTTCCCTTTGCCATATTGGGGAAATTCTCCCCCCAATAATTCTCTCCAGTATACCTTCTGCTCCCCTCTCTCACTTTCTTCTTCTTCTTCTGGAATCCCAATTATTCTAAATGTTTTGTTTCGTCTTATGGTGTCACTTATCTCTCGAATTCTCCCCTCGTGGTCCAGTAGCTGTTTGTCCCTCTTTTGCTCAGCTTCTTTATTCTCTGTCATTTGGTCTTCTATATCACTAATTCTTTTTTCTTCTGCCTCATTTATCCTAGCAGTGAGAGAGCCTCCATTTTTGATTGCACCTCATTAATAGCTTTTTTGATTTCAACTTGGTTAGATTTTAGTTCTTTTATTTTCTCCAGAAAGGGCTTTTATATCTCTCGAGAGGGTTTCTCTAATATCTTCCATGCCTTTTTCGAGCCCGGCTAGAACCTTGAGAATTGTCATTCTGAACTCTAGATCTGACATATTACCGATGTCTGTATTGATTAGGTCCCTAGCCTTCGTACTTACTACTACTGCCTCTTGTTCTTTTTTTTTTGTGTTGAATTTTTTACGTCTTGTCATTTTGTCCAGATAAGAGTAAATGAAGGGGCAAGTAAAATACTAAAAGGGTGGCAACAACCCCAGGAAAATATGCTTTTTAAAACCAAATTAGAAGAGATCCAAAATCGTGAGTGGGGAGAAAGGGGATAAAAAGAGGTTCAAAAAAAAAAGAAAAAAAAAAAAAAAAAAAAAAAAAAAAAAAAAAAAAAAAAAAGAAAAGAAAAGAATTTTTTAAAAAAAGAAAACACCTAAGAACCTAAGAAAAATGTAAAAAAAATATATATATATATATTATATAAACTAGTAAAAAAATCGTTAAAAAAGAAAAAGGTAACAGTTAAAAAAAATTTTACCGAAGGCGAAAAAAAAAAAAAAAAAAAAAAAAAAAGAAAAAATTAAATTAACTGCAAGACTAAAAAAAAAATCACAGGAAAAAAGCCATGAGTTCCGTGCTTGGCTTTCTCCTCCTCTGGGAATTCTGCTGCTCTCCTTGGTATTGAAAACCGCACTCCTTGGTAGGGTGAACTTGGTCTCGGCTGGATTTCTTGTTGATCTTCTGGGGGAGGGGCCTGTTGTAGTGATTCTCAAGTGTCTTTGCCCCAGGCGGAATTACACCGCCCTTACCCGGGGCCGGGGTGAGTAATCCGCTCGGGTTTTGCTTTCAGGAGCTTTTGTTCCCTGAGCGCTTTCCGTAGAGTTCCAGAGGACGGGAATACAAATGGCGGCCTCCTGGTCTCCGGCCCGGAGGAGCCGAGAGCCCAGGGCCCCACTCCTCAGTGCGCCCTCAGAGAACAGCGCCCCAGTTCACTCCCGTCTGCCTGACCTCCGGCCGCGCTCCGAGCTCACCGAGCCTGCGACCGGTTCAAGGTAACACGGAGCTGCGAGCTTACTGTCGGCTCTGTCTCTGTAGCCGGCTTTTCCCGTTCCAATACCCGCAAGCTCTGCGACACTCAGACACCCCCGATCCTTCTGTGACCCTGCGGGACCTGAGGCCACGCTGACCCCCCGCGTGGGCTTCGCCCCGGTTTAGCCTCTGGAGCGATGTCCCTCAGCGGAACAGACTTTTAAAAGTCCTGATTACCTTTTCAGAAAGTGGTTGATTTTCTTTTCTGTTTCCAGAATTGCTGTTCTTCTCTTCTCTTCGATCTCTGCCGATGGATTTTTCAGG